>NC_086451.1:86733186-87033186 GCF_028390025.1 Pseudophryne corroboree
CCGATGGTCACACATACTGAGATAATATGTCATCACCGATGGTCACACATACTGAGATAATATATCATCACCGATGGCCACACATACTGACATAATATATCATCAACGATTGTCACACATACTGAGATAATACATTATCACCGATGGCCACACATACTGAGATAATATATCATCACCGATGGCCACACACACTGAGATAATTAATCATCACCGATGGCCACACACACTGAGGTAATATATCATCACCGATGGTCACACATACTGAGATAATATATCAACACCGATGGCCACACATACTGACATAATATATCATCACCGATGGCCACACATACTAACATAATATATCATCACCGATGGCCACACATACTGACATAATATATCATCACCGATGGCCACACACAATCAGATAATATATCATCACCAATGGTCACACACACTGAGATAATATATCATCACCGATGGTCACACATACTGAGATAATATATCATCATCGATGGCCACACACACTAAGATAATATATCATCCCCGATGGCCACACACATTGAGATAGTATATCATCCCCGATGCCCACACATACTGAGATAATATGTCATCACCGATGGACACACATACTGAGATAATATATCATCACCGATGGTCACACATACTGAGATAATATATCAACACCGATTGTCACACATACTGAGATAATACATTATCACTGATGTCCACACATACTGAGATAATATATCGTCACCGATGGTCAAACATACTGAGATAATATGTCTTTACCTATGGTCACACACACTGAGATAATTAATCATCACCGATGGCCACACATACTGACCTAATATATCATCAACGATTGTCACACATACTGATATAATACATTATCACCGATGACCACACACACTGAGTTAATTAATCATCACCGATGGCCACACACACTGAGGTAATATATCATCACCGATGGTCACACATACTGATATAATATATCAACACCTATGGCCACACATACTGACATAATATATCATCACCGATGGCCACACATACTGACATAATATATCATCACCGATGGCCACACACAATCAGATAATATATCATCACCAATGGTCACACACACTGAGATAATATATCATCACCGATGGTCACACATACTGACATAATATATCATCACCGATAGCAACACACACTGAGATAATATATCATTACTGATGGCCACACATACTGAGATAATATATCATCACCGATGGCCACACATACTGAGATAATATATCATCACCGATGGCCGCACATACTGACATAATATATCATCACCGATTGTCACACAAACTGAGATAATACATTATCACCGATGGCCACACATACTGAGATAATATATCACCACCGATGGTCACACATACTGAGATAATATGTCATCACCGATGGTCACACATACTGACATAATATATCATCACCGATGGCCACACATACTGAGATAATATATCATCACCGATGCCCACACATACTGAGATAATATATCATCACCGATTGTCACACATACTAAGATAATATGTCTTCACCGATTGTCACACATACTGAGATAATACATTATCACCGATGGCCACACATACTGAGATAATATATCATCACCGATGGTCACATATACTGAGATAATATGTCTTCACCTATGGTCACACACACTGAGATAATTAATCATCACCGATGGCCACACACACACTGAGATAATATATCATCACCGATGGCCACACAAACTGAGAAAAAATATCATCACCGATGGCCGCACATACTGACATAATATATCATCACCGATTGTCACACAAACTGAGATAATACATTATCACCGATGGCCACACATACTGAGATAATATATCACCACCGATGGTCACACATACTGAGATAATATGTCATCACCGATGGTCACACACACCGAGATAATATATCATCACCGTTGGCCACACACACTGAAATAATTAATCATCACCGATGGCCACACACACTGAGATAATATATCATCACCGATGGCCACACATGCCAAGATACTATATCATCACCAGTTATCACACATACTGAGATAATATATCATCACCGATGGCCATACATACTGACATAATATATCATCACCGATGGCCGCACATACTGAGATAATATATCATCTCCGATGGTCACACACACTGAGATAATATGTCATCACCAATGGTCACACATACTGAGATAATATATCATCAACGATTCTCACACATACTGAGATAATATATCATCACCGATGCCCACACATACTGAGATAATATACCATCACCGATTGTCACACATACTGAGATAATATGTCATCACCGATGGTCACACATACTTGGATAATACATTATCACCGTTGGCCACACATACTGAGATAATATATCATCACCGATGGACACACATACGGAGATAATATATCATCACCGATGGTCACACACACTGAGATAATTAATCATCACCGATGGCCACACACACTGAGATAATATGTCATCACCGATGGCCACACACACTGAGATAATTATTCATCACTGATGGCCACACACACTGAGATAATATATCATCACCTATGGCTACACATGCCAAGATACTATATCATCACCAGTTATCACACATACTGAGATAATATATCATCACCAATGGCCACACATACTGAGATAATTTATCATCACCGATGGCCACACATACTGACATAATATATCATCACCGATGGCCTCACACAATGAGATAATATATCATCACCAATGGTCACACACACTGAGATAATATATCATCACCGATGGTCACACATACTGAGATAATATATCATCACCGATAGCCACACACACTGAGATAATATATCATCACTGATGGCCACACACACTGAGATAATATATCATCACCGATGGCCACACACACTGAGATAATATATCATCACCGATGGCCACACACACTGAGATAATATAGCATCACCGATGGACACACACACTGAGATAATATAGCATCACCGATGGCCACACACATTGAGATAGTATATCATCCCCGATGCCCACACATACTGAGATAATATATCATCACCGATGGACACACATACTGAGATAATATATCATCACCGATTGTCACACATACTGAGATAAATATCATCACCTATGGCTACACATGCCAAGATACTATATCATCACCAGTTATCACACATACTGAGATAATATATCATCACCAATGGCCACACATACTGAGATAATATATCATCACCGATGGCAACACATACTGAGATAATATATCATCACCGATGGCCACACATACTGAGATAATATATCATCACCGATGGCCGCACATACTGAGATAATATATCATCACCGATGATCACACATACTGAGATAATATGTCTTAACCGATGGTCACACACACTGAGATAATATATCATCACTAGAGATGAGCGGGTTCGGTTTCTTTGAATCCGAACCCGCACGAACTTCACTTTTTTTTTCACGGGTCCGAGCGACTCGGATCTTCCCGCCTTGCTCGGTTAACCCGAGCGCGCCCGAACGTCATCATGACTCTGTCGGATTCTCGCGAGACTCGGATTCTATATAAGGAGCCGCGCGTCGCCGCCATTTTCACACGTGCATTGAGATTGATAGGGAGAGGACGTGGCTGGCGTCCTCTCCATTTAGATTAGATTTAGAAGAGAGAGAGAGAGATTGCTGTGATACTGTAGATTAGAAGAGAGTGCAGACAGAGTTTAGTGACTGACGACCACAGTGACCAGTGACCACCAGAGACAGTGCAGTTGAACTTGTTTGTTTTATTTAATAATATATCCGTTCTCTGCCTGAAAAAAACGATACACAGTCACACAGTGACTCAGTCTGTGTGCACTGCTCAGCCCAGTGTGCTGCACATCAATGTATTGTATTTGTATAAAGCTTATAATAATTGTGGGGGAGACTGGGGAGCACTGCAGGTTGTTGTTATAGCAGGAGCCAGGAGTACAATTGATAATATTATATTAAAATTAAACAGTGCACACTTTTGCTGCAGGAGTGCCACTGCCAGTGTGACTAGTGGTGACCAGTGCCTGACCACCAGTATATTAGTAGTATTGTATACTATCTCTTTATCAACCAGTCTATATTAGCAGCAGACACAGTACAGTGCGGTAGTTCACGGCTGTGGCTACCTCTGTGTCGGCACTCGGCAGGCAGTCCGTCCATCCATAATTGTATTATATACCACCTAACCGTGGTTTTTTTTTTTCTTTCTTTATACCGTCGTCATAGTCATACTAGTTGTTACGAGTATACTACTATCTCTTTATCAACCAGTGTACAGTGCGGTAGTTCACGGCTGTGGCTACCTCTGTGTCGGCACTCGGCAGGCAGTCCGTCCATCCATAATTGTATTATAATATATACCACCTAACCGTGGTTTTTTTTTCATTCTTTATACCGTCGTCATACTAGTTGTTACGAGTATACTACTATCTCTTTATCAACCAGTGTACAGTGCGGTAGTTCACGGCTGTGGCTACCTCTGTGTCGGAACTCGGCAGGCAGTCCGTCCATCCATAATTGTATTATAATATATACCACCTAACCGTGGTTTTTTTTTCATTCTTTATACCGTCGTCATACTAGTTGTTACGAGTATACTACTATCTCTTTATCAACCAGTGTACAGTGCGGTAGTTCACGGCTGTGGCTACCTCTGTGTCGGAACTCGGCAGGCAGTCCGTCCATCCATAATTGTATTATAATATATACCACCTAACCGTGGTTTTTTTTTCATTCTTTATACCGTCGTCATACTAGTTGTTACGAGTATACTACTATCTCTTTATCAACCAGTGTACAGTGCGGTAGTTCACGGCTGTGGCTACCTCTGTGTCGGCACTCGGCAGGCAGTCCGTCCATCCATAATTGTATTATAATATATACCACCTAACCGTGGTTTTTTTTCATTCTTTATACCGTCGTCATACTAGTTGTTACGAGTATACTACTATCTCTTTATCAACCAGTGTACAGTGCGGTAGTTCACGGCTGTGGCTACCTCTGTGTCGGCACTCGGCAGGCAGTCCGTCCATCCATAATTGTATTATAATATATACCACCTAACCGTGGTTTTTTTTTCATTCTTTATACCGTCGTCATACTAGTTGTTACGAGTATACTACTATCTCTTTATCAACCAGTGTACAGTGCGGTAGTTCACGGCTGTGGCTACCTCTGTGTCGGCACTCGGCAGGCAGTCCGTCCATCCATAATTGTATTATATACCACCTAACCGTGGTTTTTTTATACCACCTAACCGTGGCAGTCCGTCCATAATTGTATACTAGTATCCAATCCATCCATCTCCATTGTTTACCTGAGGTGCCTTTTAGTTCTGCCTATAAAATATGGAGAACAAAAAAGTTGAGGTTCCAAAATTAGGGAAAGATGAAGATCCACTTCCACCTCGTGCTGAAGCTGCTGCCACTAGTCATGGCCGAGACGATGAAATGCCAGCAACGTCGTCTGCCAAGGCCGATGCCCAATGTCATAGTACAGAGCATGTCAAATCCAAAACACCAAATATCAGAAAAAAAAGGACTCCAAAACCTAAAATAAAATTGTCGGAGGAGAAGCGTAAACTTGCCAATATGCCATTTACCACACGGAGTGGCAAGGAACGGCTGAGGCCCTGGCCTATGTTCATGGCTAGTGGTTCAGCTTCACATGAGGATGGAAGCACTCAGCCTCTCGCTAGAAAAATGAAACGACTCAAGCTGGCAAAAGCACAGCAAAGAACTGTGCGTTCTTCGAAATCCCAAATCCACAAGGAGAGTCCAATTGTGTCGGTTGCGATGCCTGACCTTCCCAACACTGGACGTGAAGAGCATGCGCCTTCCACCATTTGCACGCCCCCTGCAAGTGCTGGAAGGAGCACCCGCAGTCCAGTTCCTGATAGTGAGATTGAAGATGTCAGTGTTGAAGTCCACCAGGATGAGGAGGATATGGGTGTTGCTGGCGCTGGGGAGGAAATTGACCAGGAGGATTCTGATGGTGAGGTGGTTTGTTTAAGTCAGGCACCCGGGGAGACACCTGTTGTCCGTGGGAGGAATATGGCCGTTGACATGCCAGGTGAAAATACCAAAAAAATCAGCTCTTCGGTGTGGAGGTATTTCACCAGAAATGCGGACAACAGGTGTCAAGCCGTGTGTTCCCTTTGTCAAGCTGTAATAAGTAGGGGTAAGGACGTTAACCACCTCGGAACATCCTCCCTTATACGTCACCTGCAGCGCATTCATAATAAGTCAGTGACAAGTTCAAAAACTTTGGGTGACAGCGGAAGCAGTCCACTGACCAGTAAATCCCTTCCTCTTGTAACCAAGCTCACGCAAACCACCCCACCAACTCCCTCAGTGTCAATTTCCTCCTTCCCCAGGAATGCCAATAGTCCTGCAGGCCATGTCACTGGCAATTCTGACGATTCCTCTCCTGCCTGGGATTCCTCCGATGCATCCTTGCGTGTAACGCCTACTGCTGCTGGCGCTGCTGTTGTTGCTGCTGGGAGTCGATGGTCATCCCAGAGGGGAAGTCGTAAGACCACTTTTACTACTTCCACCAAGCAATTGACTGTCCAACAGTCATTTGCGAGGAAGATTAAATATCACAGCAGTCATCCTACTGCAAAGCGGATAACTGAGGCCTTGACATCCTGGGTGGTGAGAAACGTGGTTCCGGTATCCATCATTACTGCAGAGCCAACTAGAGACTTGTTGGAGGTACTGTGTCCCCGGTACCAAATACCATCTAGGTTCCATTTCTCTAGGCAGGCGATACCGAAAATGTACACAGACCTCAGAAAAAGAGTCACCAGTGTCCTAAAAAATGCAGCTGTACCCAATGTCCACTTAACCACGGACATGTGGACAAGTGGAGCAGGGCAGGGTCAGGACTATATGACTGTGACAGCCCACTGGGTAGATGTATGGACTCCCGCCGCAAGAACAGCAGCGGCGGCACCAGTAGCAGCATCTCGCAAACGCCAACTCGTTCCTAGGCAGGCTACGCTTTGTATCACCGGTTTCCAGAATACGCACACAGCTGAAAACCTCTTACGGCAACTGAGGAAGATCATCGCGGAATGGCTTACCCCAATTGGACTCTCCTGTGGATTTGTGGCATCGGACAACGCCAGCAATATTGTGCGTGCATTACATCTGGGCAAATTCCAGCACGTCCCATGTTTTGCACATACCTTGAATTTGGTGGTGCAGAATTTTTTAAAAAACGACAGGGGCGTGCAAGAGATGCTGGCGGTGGGCAGAAAAATTGCGGGACACTTTCGGCGTACAGGCAGCACGTACAGAAGACTGGAGCACCACCAAAAACGCCTGAACCTGCCCTGCCATCATCTGAAGCAGGAGGTGGTAACGAGGTGGAATTCAACCCTCTATATGCTTCAGAGGTTGGAGGAGCAGCAAAAGGCCATTCAAGCCTATACAACTGACCACGATATAGGAGGTGGAATGCACCTGTCTCAAGCGCAGTGGAGAATGATTTCAACGTTGTGCAAGGTTCTGCAACCTTTTGAACTTGCCACACGTGAAGTCAGTTCAGACACTGCCAGCCTGAGTCAGGTCATTCCCCTCATCAGGCTTTTGCAGAAGAAGCTGGAGACATTGAAGGAGGAGCTAAGACAGAGCGATTCCGCTAGGCATGTGGGACTTGTGGATGGAGCCCTTAATTCGCTTAACAAGGATTCACGGGTGGTCAATCTGTTGAAATCAGAGCACTACATTTTGGCCACCGTGCTCGATCCTAGATTTAAAACCTACCTTGGATCTCTCTTTCCGGCGCACACAAGTCTGCTGGGTTTCAAAGACCTGCTGGTGAGAAAATTGTCAAGTCAAGCGGAACGCGACCTGTCAACATCTCCTCCTTCACATTCTCCCGCAACTGGGGGTGCGAGGAAAAGGCTCAGAATTCCGAGCCCACCCGCTGGCGGTGATGCAGGGCAGTCTGGAGCGACTGCTGATGCTGACATCTGGTCCGGACTGAAGGACCTGACAACCATTACGGACATGTCGTCTACTGTCACTGCATATGATTCTCTCACCATAGATAGAATGGTGGAGGATTATATGAGTGACCGCATCCAAGTAGGCACGTCACACAGTCCGTACTTATACTGGCAGGAAAAAGAGGCAATTTGGAGGCCCTTGCACAAACTGGCTTTATTCTACCTAAGTTGCCCTCCCACAAGTGTGTACTCCGAAAGAGTGTTTAGTGCCGCCGCTCACCTTGTCAGCAATCGGCGTACGAGGTTACATCCAGAAAATGTGGAGAAGATGATGTTCATTAAAATGAATTATAATCAATTCCTCCGCGGAGACATTGACCAGCAGCAATTGCCTCCACAAAGTACACAGGGAGCTGACATGGTGGATTCCAGTGGGGACGAATTGATAATCTGTGAGGAGGGGGATGTACACGGTGATATATCGGAGGATGATGATGAAGTGGACATCTTGCCTCTGTAGAGCCAGTTTGTGCAAGGAGAGATTAATTGCTTCTTTTTTGGTGGGGGTCCAAACCAACCCGTCATTTCAGTCACAGTCGTGTGGCAGACCCTGTCACTGAAATGATGGGTTGGTTAAAGTGTGCATGTCCTGTTTATACAACATAAGGGTGGGTGGGAGGGCCCAAGGACAATTCCATCTTGCACCTCTTTTTTCTTTTCTTTTTCTTTGCGTCATGTGCTGTTTGGGGAGGGTTTTTTGGAAGGGACATCCTGCGTGACACTGCAGTGCCACTCCTAGATGGGCCCGGTGTTTGTGTCGGCCACTAGGGTCGCTTATCTTTCTCACACAGTCAGCTACCTCATTGCGCCTCTTTTTTTCTTTGCGTCATGTGCTGTTTGGGGAGGGTTTTTTGGAAGGGCCATCCTGCGTGACACTGCAGTGCCACTCCTAGATGGGCCCGGTGTTTGTGTCGGCCACTAGGGTCGCTTATCTTTCTCACACAGTCAGCTACCTCATTGCGCCTCTTTTTTTCTTTGCGTCATGTGCTGTTTGGGGAGGGTTTTTTGGAAGGGACATCCTGCGTGACACTGCAGTGCCACTCCTAGATGGGCCCGGTGTTTGTGTCGGCCACTAGGGTCGCTAATCTTACTCACACAGCTACCTCATTGCGCCTCTTTTTTTCTTTGCGTCATGTGCTGTTTGGGGAGGGTTTTTTGGAAGGGACATCCTGCGTGACACTGCAGTGCCACTCCTAGATGGGCCCGGTGTTTGTGTCGGCCACTAGGGTCGCTTATCTTTCTCACACAGTCAGCTACCTCATTGCGCCTCTTTTTTTCTTTGCGTCATGTGCTGTTTGGGGAGGGTTTTTTGGAAGGGACATCCTGCGTGACACTGCAGTGCCACTCCTAGATGGGCACGGTGTTTGTGTCGGCCACTAGGGTCGCTTATCTTACTCACACAGCGACCTCGGTGCAAATTTTAGGACTAAAAATAATATTGTGAGGTGTGATGTGTTCAGAATAGGCTGAAAATGAGTGTAAATTATGTTTTTTGAGGTTAATAATACTTTGGGATCAAAATGACCCCCAAATTCTATGATTTAAGCTGTTTTTTAGTGTTTTTTGAAAAAAATACCCGAATCCAAAACACACCCGAATCCGACAAAAAAAATTCGGTGAGGTTTTGCCAAAACGCGGTCGAACCCAAAACACGGCCGCGGAACCGAACCCAAAACCAAAACACAAAACCCGAAAAGTTTCAGGCGCTCATCACTAATCATCACCGATGGCCACACATACTGACATAATATATCATCACCGATTGTCTCACATACTGAGATAATATGTCATCACCAATGGTCACACATACTGAGATAATATATCATCAACGATTCTCACACATACTGAGATAATATATCATCACCGATGCCCACACATACTGAGATAATATACCATCACCGATTGTCACACATACTGAGATAATATGTCATCACCGATGGTCACACATACTGGGATAATACATTATCACCGATGGCCACACATACTGAGATAATATATCATCACCGATGGTCACACATACTGAGATAATATGTCATCACCGATGGTCACACACAACGAGATAATATATCATCACCGATGGCCACACACACTGAGATAATATATTATCACCGATGGCCACACACATTGAGATAATATATCATCACCGATGGCCACACATGCCAAGATACTATATCATCACCAGTTAACTTATCACACATACTGAGATAATATATCATCACCGATGGCCACACATACTGAGATAATATATCATCACCGATGGCCACACATGCCAAGATACTATATCCTCACCAGTTATCACACATACTGAGAAAATATATCATCACCGATGGCCATACATACTGAGATAATATATCATCACAGATGGCCGCACATACTGAGATAATATATCATCACCGATGGTCACACATACTGAGATAATATGTCATCACTGATGGTCACACATACTGAGATAATATATCATCACCGATGGCCACACATACTGACATAATATATCATCAACGATTGTCACACATACTGAGATAATACATTATCACCGATGGCCACACATACTGAGATAATATATCATCACCGATGGCCACACACACTGAGATAATTAATCATCACCGATGGCCACAAACACTGAGGTAATATATCATCACCGATGGTCACACATACTGAGATAATATATCAACACCGATGGCCACACATACTGACATAATATATCATCACCGATGGCCACACATACTAACATAATATATCATCACCGATGGCCACACACAATCAGATAATATATCATCACCAATGGTCACACACACTGAGATAATATATCATCACCGATGGTCACACATACTGAGATAATATATCATCACCGATGGCCACACACACTAAGATAATATATCATCCCCGATGGCCACACACATTGAGATAGTATATCATCCCCGATGCCCACACATACTGAGATAATATGTCATCACCGATGGACACACATACTGAGATAATATATCATCACCGATGGTCACACATACTGAGATAATATATCAACACCGATTGTCACACATACTGAGATAATACATTATCACTGATGTCCACACATACTGAGATAATATATCGTCACCGATGGTCAAACATACTGAGATAATATGTCTTTACCTATGGTCACACACACTGAGATAATTAATCATCACCGATGGCCACACATACTGACCTAATATATCATCAACGATTGTCACACATACTGATATAATACATTATCACCGATGACCACACACACTGAGTTAATTAATCATCACCGATGGCCACACACACTGAGGTAATATATCATCACCGATGGTCACACATACTGATATAATATATCAACACCTATGGCCACACATACTGACATAATATATCATCACCGATGGCCACACATACTAACATAATATATCATCACCGATGGCCACACATACTGACATAATATATCATCACCGATGGCCACACACAATCAGATAATATATCATCACCAATGGTCACACACACTGAGATAATATATCATCACCGATGGTCACACATACTGACATAATATATCATCACCGATGGCCACACACACTGAGATAATATATCATCACTGATGGCCACACATACTGAGATAATATATCATCACCGATGGCCACACATACTGAGATAATATATCATCACCGATGGCCGCACATACTGACATAATATATCATCACCGATTGTCACACAAACTGAGATAATACATTATCACCGATGGCCACACATACTGAGATAATATATCACCACCGATGGTCACACATACTGAGATAATATGTCATCACCGATGGTCACACATACTGAGATAATATATCATCACCGATGCCCACACATACTGAGATAATATATCATCACCGATTGTCACACATACTGAGATAATATGTCTTCACCGATTGTCACACATACTGAGATAATACATTATCACCGATGGCCACACATACTGAGATAATATATCATCACCGATGGTCACATATACTGAGATAATATGTCTTCACCTATGGTCACACACACTGAGATAATTAATCATCACCGATGGCCACACACACTGAGATAATATATCATCACCGATGGCCACACAAACTGAGAAAAAATATCATCACCGATGGCCGCACATACTGAGATAATATATCATCACCGATTGTCACACAAACTGAGATAATACATTATCACCGATGGCCACACATACTGAGATAATATATCACCACCGATGGTCACACATACTGAGATAATATGTCATCACCGATGGTCACACACACCGAGATAATATATCATCACCGTTGGCCACACACACTGAAATAATTAATCATCACCGATGGCCACACACACTGAGATAATATATTATCACCGATGGCCACACATGCCAAGATACTATATCATCACCAGTTATCACACATACTGAGATAATATATCATCACCGATGGCCATACATACTGACATAATATATCATCACCGATGGCCACACATACTAACTTAATATATCATCACCGATGGCCACACATACTGACATAATATATCATCACCGATGGCCACACACAATCAGATAATATATCATCACCAATGGTCACACACACTGAGATAATATATCATCACCGATGGTCACACATACTGAGATAATATATCATCACCGATGGCCACACACACTAAGATAATATATCATCCCCGATGGCCACACACATTGAGATAGTATATCATCCCCGATGCCCACACATACTGAGATAATATGTCATCACCGATGGACACACATACTGAGATAATATATCATCACCGATGGTCACACATACTGAGATAATATATCAACACCGATTGTCACACATACTGAGATAATACATTATCACTGATGTCCACACATACTGAGATAATATATCGTCTCCGATGGTCAAACATACTGAGATAATATGTCTTTACCTATGGTCACACACACTGAGATAATTAATCATCACCGATGGCCACACATACTGACCTAATATATCATCAACGATTGTCACACATACTGATATAATACATTATCACCGATGACCACACACACTGAGTTAATTAATCATCACCGATGGCCACACACACTGAGGTAATATATCATCACCGATGGTCACACATACTGATATAATATATCAACACCTATGGCCACACATACTGACATAATATATCATCACCGATGGCCACACATACTAACATAATATATCATCACCGATGGCCACACATACTGACATAATATATCATCACCGATGGCCACACACAATCAGATAATATATCATCACCAATGGTCACACACACTGAGATAATATATTATCACCGATGGTCACACATACTGACATAATATATCATCACCGATGGCCACACACACTGAGATAATATATCATCACTGATGGCCACACATACTGAGATAATATATCATCACCGATGGCCACACATACTGAGATAATATATCATCACCGATGGCCGCACATACTGACATAATATATCATCACCGATTGTCACACAAACTGAGATAATACATTATCACCGATGGCCACACATACTGAGATAATATATCACAACCGATGGTCACACATACTGAGATAATATGTCATCACCGATGGTCACACATACTGACATAATATATCATCACCGATGGCCACACATACTGAGATAATATATCATCACCGATGCCCACACATACTGAGATAATATATCATCACCGATTGTCACACATACTGAGATAATATGTCTTCACCGATTGTCACACATACTGAGATAATACATTATCACCGATGGCCACACATACTGAGATAATATATCATCACCGATGGTCACATATACTGAGATAATATGTCTTCACCTATGGTCACACACACTAAGATAATTAATCATCACCGATGGCCACACACACTGAGATAATATATCATCACCGATGGCCACACAAACTGAGAAAAAATATCATCACCGATGGCCACACATACTGACATAATATATCATCACCGATTGTCACACAAACTGAGATAATACATTATCACCGATGGCCACACATACTGAGATAATATATCACCACCGATGGTCACACATACTGAGATAATATGTCATCACCGATGGTCACACACACCGAGATAATATATCATCACCGTTGGCCACACACACTGAAATAATTAATCATCACCGATGGCCACACACACTGAGATAATATATCATCACCGATGGCCACACATGCCAAGATACTATATCATCACCAGTTATCACACATACTGAGATAATATATCATCACCGATGGCCATACATACTGACATAATATATCATCACCGATGGCCGCACATACTGAGATAATATATCATCTCCGATGGTCACACACACTGAGATAATATGTCATCACCAATGGTCACACATATTGAGATAATATATCATCAACGATTCTCACACATACTGAGATAATATATCATCACTGATGCCCACACATACTGAGATAATATACCATCACTGATTGTCACACATACTGAGATAATATGTCATCACCGATGGTCATGCATACTGGGATAATACATTATCACCGTTGGCCACACATACTGAGATAATATATCATCACCGATGGACACACATACGGAGATAATATATCATCACCGATGGTCACACACACTGAGATAATTAATCATCACCGATGGCCACACACACTGAGATAATATGTCATCACCGATGGCCACACACACTGAGATAATTATTCATCACTGATGGCCACACACACTGAGATAATATATCATCACCTATGGCTACACATGCCAAGATACTATATCATCACCAGTTATCACACATACTGAGATAATATATCATCACCAATGGCCACACATACTGAGATAATATATCATCACCGATGGCCACACATACTGACATAATATATCATCACCGATGGCCTCACACAATGAGATAATATATCATCACCAATGGTCACACACACTGAGATAATATATCATCACCGATGGTCACACATACTGAGATAATATATCATCACCGATAGCCACACACACTGAGATAATATATCATCACTGATGGTCACACATACTGAGATAATATATCATCACCGATGGCCACACATACTGAGATAATATATCATCACCGATGGCCACACATACTGAGATAATATATCATCACCGATAGCCACACACACTGAGATAATATATCATCACCGATGGTCACACATACTGAGATAATATATCATCACCGATGGCCACACACACTGAGATAATATATCATCACCGACAGGGACGGATTGGGAGATAAAAGTGGCCCTGGAAAAAATTCTAGAAGTGGCCTTGTGGGCGGCATCAAATCAACTGTAGGCGGGATCAATACAAAAGTAGGCGGGATTACTGCTTCAAAATATAATGTAGGCGGAGTTACACCAACAAAAGGCAGATCATGTTAGTGTTCACTCTAGGATTTTTAGGGCAGGGTGCTGATCACAGGGAGGGCATATTTTTCATTCGGGTGGGCACTTTTTTAAGTTAGAAGGGCAAAATTACGTACAGTACATACTATAATGCTTGGTGCTCCCATTCCCACAGGACAAAGTATGGACAGTGCGCGCCGAAGGCGCGCGTCAAAAATTTAGGGGCGTTGTTTCATGTGGAAGGGGCGTGGCCACATAACAGTGGCAATTCACATTACACCACACAGTAGTGCACCTAATACACAATGCACCAGGTAGAACCTCCTATACACACTGCGACAAGTAGAGCACGTTATACATATTGCGCCAGATAGAGCATGTTATACACATTGCGCCAGGTAGAGAGCACTGAGACACACTGCACCAGGTAGAGAGCACTGAGGCACATTGCACCAGGTAGAGCACTGAGGCTCATTGCACCAGGTAGAGAGCACAGAGACACATTGCACCAGGTAGAGCACTGAGACACACTGCACCAGGTAGAGAGCACTGAGGCACATTGCACCAGGTAGAGAGCACTGAGGCACATTGCACCAGGTAGAGAGCACTGAGGCACATTGCACCAGGTAGAGAGCACAGAGACACATTGCACCAGGTAGAAAGCACTGAGGCATATTGCACCAGGTAGACAGTACAGAGACACATTGCACCAGGTAGAGAGCACTGAGGCACACTTCACCATGTAGAGAGCACTAAGGCATACTGCACCATGTAGAGAGCACTGAGGCACACTGCACCATGTAGAGAGCACTGAGGCACATTGCACCAGGTAGAGAGTACTGCAACACATTGCACCAGGTAGAGAGCACAGAGACACATTGCACCAGGTAGAGAGCACAGAGACACATTGCACCAGGTAGAGAGCACAGAGACACACTGCACCAGGTAGAGAGCACAGAGACACACTGCACCAGGTAGAGAGCACAGAGACACATTGCACCAGGTAGAGAGCACAGAGACACATTGCACCAGGTAGAGAGCACTGAGACACACTGCACCAAGTAGAGAGCACCGAGACACATTGCACCAGGTAGAGAGCACAGAGACACATTGCACCAGGTAGAGAGCACAGAGACACATTGCACCAGGTAGAGAGCACAGAGAAACATTGCACCAGGTAGAGAGCTCCGAGAAACATTGCACCAGGTAGAGAGCACTGAGACACACTGCACCAGGTAGAGAGCACTGAGGCACACTGCACCAGGTAGAGAGCACTGAGGCACACTGCACCAGGTAGAGAGCACTGAGACACACTGCACCAGGTAGAGAGCACTGAGACACACTGCACCAGGTAGAGAGCACTGAGACACACTGTACCAGATAGAGAGCACTGAGACACATTGCACCAGGTAGAGAGCACTGAGACACACTGCACCAGATAGAGAGCACTGAAACACACTGCATCAGGTAGAGAGCACTGAGACACACTGCACCAGATAGAGAGCACTGAGGCACATTGCACCAGGTAGAGAGCACTGAGACACACTGCACCAGGTAGAGAGCACTGAGACACATTGCACCAGGTAGAGAGCACTGAGACACATTGCACCAGGTAGAGAGCACTGAGGCACACTGCACCAGGTAGAGAGCACTGAGGCACACTGCACCAGGTAGAGAGCACTGAGGCACACTGCACCAGGTAGAGAGCACTGAGGCACACTGTAACAAAAAAATAAAAAAGCGAGAAACCTGGTCCAATGCACTAAAGGGGATCCATGTTTATGGATCCCCTTTCCCTGAATGCCGGGACCCCACTGTGACTCCTGTCACTAGAGGACCTGGCAGCAAATCAGGGAGCGTTACGTCATAGCACTCTCCTGATTGGCTGAGCGCTCCTGGCCTGTCAATCAGACGGAGTGGTCCTCCATTATAGTCAATGGTGGGAAAATTGCGGTCTGCGGATAATCGAGAGGTTAATTGAGGTCACTCTTGTGGGTGACATCAATTAACTTTGCGGTTAGCCGCAGACATCTAAACCCCCAGACACAAAAGTACACCTCACACCCCCATACATAAAATTACACCTCACACCCCCAGACACAAAATTACACCTGACACCTATAAAATTACACCTCACACCCCAAGACACAAAATTACACCTCACACCCATAAAATGATACCTCACACCCATAAATTTACACCTCACACCCCCAGAAACAAAATTACACCTCACACCCTAGACATAAAATTACACCTCACCGCAGACATAAAATTACACCCGACACCTATAAAATTACACCCGACACCCATAAAACTACACCTCACACCCCCAGACATAAAATTACACCCGACACCAATAAAACTACACCTCACACCCCCAGACATAAAATTACACCTCACACCCCCAGACATAAAATTACACCCGACACCTATAAAATTACACCCGACACCCATAAAACTACACCTCACACCCCCAGACATAAAATTACACCTCACACCCCAAGACACAAAATTACACCTCACACCCCATGACACAAAATTACACCTCACACCCAGGACACTAAATTACACCTCACACCCCAAGATACTAAATTACACCTCACACTGTTAAAATTACACCTCACACCCCAAGACTCAAAATTACACCTGACACCTATAAAATTACACCTCACACTCCCAGACATAAAATGAAACCAGACACCTATAAAATTACACCTGACACCAATAAAACTACACCTCACACCCCAAGACACAAAATTACACCTCACACCCAGGACACTAAATTACACCTCACACCCCAAGATACTAAATTACACCTCACAACCCAAGATACTAAATTACACCTCACACCCCAAGATACTAAATTACACCTTACACCGTTAAAATTACACCTCACACCCCAGGAGACAAAATTACACCTCACACCCATAAAATTACACCTCACACCCCCAGACATAAAATTACACCCAACACTCATAAAACTACACCTCACACCCCAAGACACAAAATGACACCTCACACCCCAGGACACTAAATTACACCTCACACCCCAAGATACTAAATTACACCTCACACCCCAAGACACTAAATTACACCCGACACCCCAAGACATAAAATTACACCTCACTCCCCAAGACACAAAATTACACCTCACTCCCCAAGACACAAAATTACACCTCACTCCCCAAGACACAAAATTACATCTCACACCCATAAAATTACACCTCACAGCCATAGACATAAAATTATACCTCACATCCCAAGACATAAAATTACCCCCGACACCTATAAAATTACACCCGACACCCCAAGACACAAAATTACACCTCACTCCCCAAGACACAAAATTACACCTTGCACCCATAAAATGACATCTCACACCCCCAAACATAAAATTACACCTCACTCCCCCAAGCACAAAATTACACCTCACCCCCCTACACAAAATTACACCTCACCCCCCTACACAAAATTACACCTTACCCCCCTAACACAAAATTACACCTCACCCATAAAATTACACCTCACACCTCCAGAGCACTGTACACGAGTCATACCACCTCACCTCTCCTACTGTAGAATGTGTGCACCCACCGCGGCCGCACCTTCTCTTCCTGCAAGGTCCGCGCTGATTACGTCTGTGGCGCTTGGCGCGCGGACCTCCTCTTCAGGTCAGCCGGTTGGGGACGGGGCCGCTGACTAGAAAACGGCCGCTGCATTGCCCACAATGAAGCAAGTGACATAGAGGGGGGGCGGGGACGGTTCTGTGGCCGCAGCAAGGCATAAGCAGAGTATGTGGAGGGGGGGCGTGGCCGGCTCTCCTGATAGCGGCCGCTGCAGCAAGGCATAAGCAGATGACATGGGGGGGTGTGGCCGGCTCCCCTGATAGCGGCCATTGGCCGAAGCAGCTAGGTGACTAGTGACGTGCCGTGGGGGGGGGGGGGGGGGCCCGCACACAGGCATAAGCTGTTGAGGGGAAGGGTGGGGCAGCATGAGATGGTGATTTGCAGGGCCGGCTCTCCTGACAGCGGCCGCAGACTGTATTACATTTTGCAGGTATTGTGCCTGCCTGGTAACGCAGAGGGGGGCGGGGCCGCGTAGGACAGGCGGCCCCACGACCCAATCGGCCCCCCGGGGAAACTCCCGGTGACTTCTATGGCCAATCCGGCCCTGATCACCGATGGCCACACACACTGAGATAATATATCATCACCGATGGCCACACACACTGAGATAATATAGCATCACCGATGGCCACACACACTGAGATAATATAGCATCACCGATGGCCACACACATTGAGATAGTATATCATCCCCGATGCCCACACATACTGAGATAAATATCATCACCTATGGCTACACATGCCAAGATACTATATCATCACCAGTTATCACACATACTGAGATAATATATCATCACCAATGGCCACACATACTGAGATAATATATGATCACCGATGGCCACACATACTGAGATAATATATCATCACCGATGGCCACACATACTGACATAATATATCATCACCGATTGTCACACAAACTGAGATAATATATTATCACCGATGGCCACACATACTGAGATAATATATCACCACCGATGGTCACACATACTGAGATAATATGTCATCACCGATGGTCACACATACTGACATAATATATCATCACCGATGGCCACACATACTGAGATAATATATCATCACCGATGCCCACACATACTGAGATAATATATCATCACCGATTGTCACACATACTAAGATAATATGTCTTCACCGATTGTCACACATACTGAGATAATACATTATCACCGATGGCCACACATACTGAGATAATATATCATCACCGATGGTCACATATACTGAGATAATATGTCTTCACCTATGGTCACACACACTGAGATAATTAATCATCACCGATGGCCACACACACACTGAGATAATATATCATCACCGATGGCCACACAAACTGAGAAAAAATATCATCACCGATGGCCGCACATACTGACATAATATATCATCACCGATTGTCACACAAACTGAGATAATACATTATCACCGATGGCCACACATACTGAGATAATATATCACCACCGATGGTCACACATACTGAGATAATATGTCATCACCGATGGTCACACACACCGAGATAATATATCATCACCGTTGGCCACACACACTGAAATAATTAATCATCACCGATGGCCACACACACTGAGATAATATATCATCACCGATGGCCACACATGCCAAGATACTATATCATCACCAGTTATCACACATACTGAGATAATATATCATCAACGATTCTCACACATACTGAGATAATATATCATCACCGATGCCCACACATACTGAGATAATATACCATCACCGATTGTCACACATACTGAGATAATATGTCATCACCGATGGTCACACATACTGGGATAATACATTATCACCGTTGGCCACACATACTGAGATAATATATCATCACCGATGGACACACATACGGAGATAATATATCATCACCGATGGTCACACACACTGAGATAATTAATCATCACCGATGGCCACACACACTGAGATAATATGTCATCACCGATGGCCACACACACTGAGATAATTATTCATCACTGATGGCCACACACACTGAGATAATATATCATCACCTATGGCTACACATGCCAAGATACTATATCATCACCAGTTATCACACATACTGAGATAATATATCATCACCAATGGCCACACATACTGAGATAATATATCATCACCGATGGCCACACATACTGACATAATATATCATCACCGATGGCCTCACACAATGAGATAATATATCATCACCAATGGTCACACACACTGAGATAATATATCATCACCGATGGTCACACATACTGAGATAATATATCATCACCGATAGCCACACACACTGAGATAATATATCATCACTGATGGCCACACACACTGAGATAATATATCATCACCGATGGCCACACACACTGAGATAATATATCATCACCGATGGCCACACACACTGAGATAATATAGCATCACCGATGGACACACACACTGAGATAATATAGCATCACCGATGGCCACACACATTGAGATAGTATATCATCCCCGATGCCCACACATACTGAGATAATATATCATCACCGATGGACACACATACTGAGATAATATATCATCACCGATTGTCACACATACTGAGATAAATATCATCACCTATGGCTACACATGCCAAGATACTATATCATCACCAGTTATCACACATACTGAGATAATATATCATCACCAATGGCCACACATACTGAGATAATATATCATCACCGATGGCAACACATACTGAGATAATATATCATCACCGATGGCCACACATACTGAGATAATATATCATCACCGATGGCCGCACATACTGAGATAATATATCATCACCGATGATCACACATACTGAGATAATATGTCTTAACCGATGGTCACACACACTGAGATAATATATCATCACTAGAGATGAGCGGGTTCGGTTTCTTTGAATCCGAACCCGCACGAACTTCACTTTTTTTTTCACGGGTCCGAGCGACTCGGATCTTCCCGCCTTGCTCGGTTAACCCGAGCGCGCCCGAACGTCATCATGACGCTGTCGGATTCTCGCGAGACTCGGATTCTATATAAGGAGCCGCGCGTCGCCGCCATTTTCACACGTGCATTGAGATTGATAGGGAGAGGACGTGGCTGGCGTCCTCTCCATTTAGATTAGATTTAGAAGAGAGAGAGAGAGATTGCTGTGATACTGTAGATTAGAAGAGAGTGCAGACAGAGTTTAGTGACTGACGACCACAGTGACCAGTGACCACCAGAGACAGTGCAGTTGAACTTGTTTGTTTTATTTAATAATATATCCGTTCTCTGCCTGAAAAAAACGATACACAGTCACACAGTGACTCAGTCTGTGTGCACTGCTCAGCCCAGTGTGCTGCACATCAATGTATTGTATTTGTATAAAGCTTATAATAATTGTGGGGGAGACTGGGGAGCACTGTAGGTTGTTGTTATAGCAGGAGCCAGGAGTACAATTGATAATATTATATTAAAATTAAACAGTGCACACTTTTGCTGCAGGAGTGCCACTGCCAGTGTGACTAGTGGTGACCAGTGCCTGACCACCAGTATATTAGTAGTATTGTATACTATCTCTTTATCAACCAGTCTATATTAGCAGCAGACACAGTACAGTGCGGTAGTTCACGGCTGTGGCTACCTCTGTGTCGGCACTCGGCAGGCAGTCCGTCCATCCATAATTGTATTATATACCACCTAACCGTGGTTTTTTTTTTCTTTCTTTATACCGTCGTCATAGTCATACTAGTTGTTACGAGTATACTACTATCTCTTTATCAACCAGTGTACAGTGCGGTAGTTCACGGCTGTGGCTACCTCTGTGTCGGCACTCGGCAGGCAGTCCGTCCATCCATAATTGTATTATAATATATACCACCTAACCGTGGTTTTTTTTTCATTCTTTATACCGTCGTCATACTAGTTGTTACGAGTATACTACTATCTCTTTATCAACCAGTGTACAGTGCGGTAGTTCACGGCTGTGGCTACCTCTGTGTCGGAACTCGGCAGGCAGTCCGTCCATCCATAATTGTATTATAATATATACCACCTAACCGTGGTTTTTTTTTCATTCTTTATACCGTCGTTATACTAGTTGTTACGAGTATACTACTATCTCTTTATCAACCAGTGTACAGTGCGGTAGTTCACGGCTGTGGCTACCTCTGTGTCGGAACTCGGCAGGCAGTCCGTCCATCCATAATTGTATTATAATATATACCACCTAACCGTGGTTTTTTTTTCATTCTTTATACCGTCGTCATACTAGTTGTTACGAGTATACTACTATCTCTTTATCAACCAGTGTACAGTGCGGTAGTTCACGGCTGTGGCTACCTCTGTGTCGGCACTCGGCAGGCAGTCCGTCCATCCATAATTGTATTATAATATATACCACCTAACCGTGGTTTTTTTTCATTCTTTATACCGTCGTCATACTAGTTGTTACGAGTATACTACTATCTCTTTATCAACCAGTGTACAGTGCGGTAGTTCACGGCTGTGGCTACCTCTGTGTCGGCACTCGGCAGGCAGTCCGTCCATCCATAATTGTATTATATACCACCTAACCGTGGTTTTTTTTTTCTTTCTTTATACCGTCGTCATAGTCATACTAGTTGTTACGAGTATACTACTATCTCTTTATCAACCAGTGTACAGTGCGGTAGTTCACGGCTGTGGCTACCTCTGTGTCGGCACTCGGCAGGCAGTCCGTCCATCCATAATTGTATTATAATATATACCACCTAACCGTGGTTTTTTTTTCATTCTTTATACCGTCGTCATACTAGTTGTTACGAGTATACTACTATCTCTTTATCAACCAGTGTACAGTGCGGTAGTTCACGGCTGTGGCTACCTCTGTGTCGGAACTCGGCAGGCAGTCCGTCCATCCATAATTGTATTATAATATATACCACCTAACCGTGGTTTTTTTTTCATTCTTTATACCGTCGTCATACTAGTTGTTACGAGTATACTACTATCTCTTTATCAACCAGTGTACAGTGCGGTAGTTCACGGCTGTGGCTACCTCTGTGTCGGAACTCGGCAGGCAGTCCGTCCATCCATAATTGTATTATAATATATACCACCTAACCGTGGTTTTTTTTTCATTCTTTATACCGTCGTCATACTAGTTGTTACGAGTATACTACTATCTCTTTATCAACCAGTGTACAGTGCGGTAGTTCACGGCTGTGGCTACCTCTGTGTCGGCACTCGGCAGGCAGTCCGTCCATCCATAATTGTATTATAATATATACCACCTAACCGTGGTTTTTTTTCATTCTTTATACCGTCGTCATACTAGTTGTTACGAGTATACTACTATCTCTTTATCAACCAGTGTACAGTGCGGTAGTTCACGGCTGTGGCTACCTCTGTGTCGGCACTCGGCAGGCAGTCCGTCCATCCATAATTGTATTATAATATATACCACCTAACCGTGGTTTTTTTTTCATTCTTTATACCGTCGTCATACTAGTTGTTACGAGTATACTACTATCTCTTTATCAACCAGTGTACAGTGCGGTAGTTCACGGCTGTGGCTACCTCTGTGTCGGCACTCGGCAGGCAGTCCGTCCATCCATAATTGTATTATATACCACCTAACCGTGGTTTTTTTATACCACCTAACCGTGGCAGTCCGTCCATAATTGTATACTAGTATCCAATCCATCCATCTCCATTGTTTACCTGAGGTGCCTTTTAGTTCTGCCTATAAAATATGGAGAACAAAAAAGTTGAGGTTCCAAAATTAGGGAAAGATGAAGATCCACTTCCACCTCGTGCTGAAGCTGCTGCCACTAGTCATGGCCGAGACGATGAAATGCCAGCAACGTCGTCTGCCAAGGCCGATGCCCAATGTCATAGTACAGAGCATGTCAAATCCAAAACACCAAATATCAGAAAAAAAAGGACTCCAAAACCTAAAATAAAATTGTCGGAGGAGAAGCGTAAACTTGCCAATATGCCATTTACCACACGGAGTGGCAAGGAACGGCTGAGGCCCTGGCCTATGTTCATGGCTAGTGGTTCAGCTTCACATGAGGATGGAAGCACTCAGCCTCTCGCTAGAAAAATGAAACGACTCAAGCTGGCAAAAGCACAGCAAAGAACTGTGCGTTCTTCGAAATCCCAAATCCACAAGGAGAGTCCAATTGTGTCGGTTGCGATGCCTGACCTTCCCAACACTGGACGTGAAGAGCATGCGCCTTCCACCATTTGCACGCCCCCTGCAAGTGCTGGAAGGAGCACCCGCAGTCCAGTTCCTGATAGTGAGATTGAAGATGTCAGTGTTGAAGTCCACCAGGATGAGGAGGATATGGGTGTTGCTGGCGCTGGGGAGGAAATTGACCAGGAGGATTCTGATGGTGAGGTGGTTTGTTTAAGTCAGGCACCCGGGGAGACACCTGTTGTCCGTGGGAGGAATATGGCCGTTGACATGCCAGGTGAAAATACCAAAAAAATCAGCTCTTCGGTGTGGAGGTATTTCACCAGAAATGCGGACAACAGGTGTCAAGCCGTGTGTTCCCTTTGTCAAGCTGTAATAAGTAGGGGTAAGGACGTTAACCACCTCGGAACATCCTCCCTTATACGTCACCTGCAGCGCATTCATAATAAGTCAGTGACAAGTTCAAAAACTTTGGGTGACAGCGGAAGCAGTCCACTGACCAGTAAATCCCTTCCTCTTGTAACCAAGCTCACGCAAACCACCCCACCAACTCCCTCAGTGTCAATTTCCTCCTTCCCCAGGAATGCCAATAGTCCTGCAGGCCATGTCACTGGCAATTCTGACGATTCCTCTCCTGCCTGGGATTCCTCCGATGCATCCTTGCGTGTAACGCCTACTGCTGCTGGCGCTGCTGTTGTTGCTGCTGGGAGTCGATGGTCATCCCAGAGGGGAAGTCGTAAGACCACTTTTACTACTTCCACCAAGCAATTGACTGTCCAACAGTCATTTGCGAGGAAGATTAAATATCACAGCAGTCATCCTACTGCAAAGCGGATAACTGAGGCCTTGACATCCTGGGTGGTGAGAAACGTGGTTCCGGTATCCATCATTACTGCAGAGCCAACTAGAGACTTGTTGGAGGTACTGTGTCCCCGGTACCAAATACCATCTAGGTTCCATTTCTCTAGGCAGGCGATACCGAAAATGTACACAGACCTCAGAAAAAGAGTCACCAGTGTCCTAAAAAATGCAGCTGTACCCAATGTCCACTTAACCACGGACATGTGGACAAGTGGAGCAGGGCAGGGTCAGGACTATATGACTGTGACAGCCCACTGGGTAGATGTATGGACTCCCGCCGCAAGAACAGCAGCGGCGGCACCAGTAGCAGCATCTCGCAAACGCCAACTCGTTCCTAGGCAGGCTACGCTTTGTATCACCGGTTTCCAGAATACGCACACAGCTGAAAACCTCTTACGGCAACTGAGGAAGATCATCGCGGAATGGCTTACCCCAATTGGACTCTCCTGTGGATTTGTGGCATCGGACAACGCCAGCAATATTGTGCGTGCATTACATCTGGGCAAATTCCAGCACGTCCCATGTTTTGCACATACCTTGAATTTGGTGGTGCAGAATTTTTTAAAAAACGACAGGGGCGTGCAAGAGATGCTGGCGGTGGGCAGAAAAATTGCGGGACACTTTCGGCGTACAGGCAGCACGTACAGAAGACTGGAGCACCACCAAAAACGCCTGAACCTGCCCTGCCATCATCTGAAGCAGGAGGTGGTAACGAGGTGGAATTCAACCCTCTATATGCTTCAGAGGTTGGAGGAGCAGCAAAAGGCCATTCAAGCCTATACAACTGACCACGATATAGGAGGTGGAATGCACCTGTCTCAAGCGCAGTGGAGAATGATTTCAACGTTGTGCAAGGTTCTGCAACCTTTTGAACTTGCCACACGTGAAGTCAGTTCAGACACTGCCAGCCTGAGTCAGGTCATTCCCCTCATCAGGCTTTTGCAGAAGAAGCTGGAGACATTGAAGGAGGAGCTAAGACAGAGCGATTCCGCTAGGCATGTGGGACTTGTGGATGGAGCCCTTAATTCGCTTAACAAGGATTCACGGGTGGTCAATCTGTTGAAATCAGAGCACTACATTTTGGCCACCGTGCTCGATCCTAGATTTAAAACCTACCTTGGATCTCTCTTTCCAGCGCACACAAGTCTGCTGGGTTTCAAAGACCTGCTGGTGAGAAAATTGTCAAGTCAAGCGGAACGCGACCTGTCAACATCTCCTCCTTCACATTCTCCCGCAACTGGGGGTGCGAGGAAAAGGCTCAGAATTCCGAGCCCACCCGCTGGCGGTGATGCAGGGCAGTCTGGAGCGACTGCTGATGCTGACATCTGGTCCGGACTGAAGGACCTGACAACCATTACGGACATGTCGTCTACTGTCACTGCATATGATTCTCTCACCATTGATAGAATGGTGGAGGATTATATGAGTGACCGCATCCAAGTAGGCACGTCACACAGTCCGTACTTATACTGGCAGGAAAAAGAGGCAATTTGGAGGCCCTTGCACAAACTGGCTTTATTCTACCTAAGTTGCCCTCCCACAAGTGTGTACTCCGAAAGAGTGTTTAGTGCCGCCGCTCACCTTGTCAGCAATCGGCGTACGAGGTTACATCCAGAAAATGTGGAGAAGATGATGTTCATTAAAATGAATTATAATCAATTCCTCCGCGGAGACATTGACCAGCAGCAATTGCCTCCACAAAGTACACAGGGAGCTGACATGGTGGATTCCAGTGGGGACGAATTGATAATCTGTGAGGAGGGGGATGTACACGGTGATATATCGGAGGATGATGATGAAGTGGACATCTTGCCTCTGTAGAGCCAGTTTGTGCAAGGAGAGATTAATTGCTTCTTTTTTGGTGGGGGTCCAAACCAACCCGTCATTTCAGTCACAGTCGTGTGGCAGACCCTGTCACTGAAATGATGGGTTGGTTAAAGTGTGCATGTCCTGTTTATACAACATAAGGGTGGGTGGGAGGGCCCAAGGACAATTCCACCTTGCACCTCTTTTTTCTTTTCTTTTTCTTTGCGTCATGTGCTGTTTGGGGAGGGTTTTTTGGAAGGGACATCCTGCGTGACACTGCAGTGCCACTCCTAGATGGGCCCGGTGTTTGTGTCGGCCACTAGGGTCGCTTATCTTTCTCACACAGTCAGCTACCTCATTGCGCCTCTTTTTTCTTTGCGTCATGTGCTGTTTGGGGAGGGTTTTTTGGAAGGGCCATCCTGCGTGACACTGCAGTGCCACTCCTAGATGGGCCCGGTGTTTGTGTCGGCCACTAGGGTCGCTTATCTTTCTCACACAGTCAGCTACCTCATTGCGCCTCTTTTTTTCTTTGCGTCATGTGCTGTTTGGGGAGGGTTTTTTGGAAGGGACATCCTGCGTGACACTGCAGTGCCACTCCTAGATGGGCCCGGTGTTTGTGTCGGCCACTAGGGTCGCTAATCTTACTCACACAGCTACCTCATTGCGCCTCTTTTTTTCTTTGCGTCATGTGCTGTTTGGGGAGGGTTTTTTGGAAGGGACATCCTGCGTGACACTGCAGTGCCACTCCTAGATGGGCCCGGTGTTTGTGTCGGCCACTAGGGTCGCTTATCTTTCTCACACAGTCAGCTACCTCATTGCGCCTCTTTTTTTCTTTGCGTCATGTGCTGTTTGGGGAGGGTTTTTTGGAAGGGACATCCTGCGTGACACTGCAGTGCCACTCCTAGATGGGCACGGTGTTTGTGTCGGCCACTAGGGTCGCTTATCTTACTCACACAGCGACCTCGGTGCAAATTTTAGGACTAAAAATAATATTGTGAGGTGTGATGTGTTCAGAATAGGCTGAAAATGAGTGTAAATTATGTTTTTTGAGGTTAATAATACTTTGGGATCAAAATGACCCCCAAATTCTATGATTTAAGCTGTTTTTTAGTGTTTTTTGAAAAAAATACCCGAATCCAAAACACACCCGAATCCGACAAAAAAAATTCGGTGAGGTTTTGCCAAAACGCGGTCGAACCCAAAACACGGCCGCGGAACCGAACCCAAAACCAAAACACAAGACCCGAAAAGTTTCAGGCGCTCATCACTAATCATCACCGATGGCCACACATACTGACATAATATATCATCACCGATTGTCTCACATACTGAGATAATATGTCATCACCAATGGTCACACATACTGAGATAATATATCATCAACGATTCTCACACATACTGAGATAATATATCATCACCGATGCCCACACATACTGAGATAATATACCATCACCGATTGTCACACATACTGAGATAATATGTCATCACCGATGGTCACACATACTGGGATAATACATTATCACCGATGGCCACACATACTGAGATAATATATCATCACCGATGGTCACACATACTGAGATAATATGTCATCACCGATGGTCACACACAACGAGATAATATATCATCACCGATGGCCACACACACTGAGATAATATATTATCACCGATGGCCACACACATTGAGATAATATATCATCACCGATGGCCACACATGCCAAGATACTATATCATCACCAGTTAACTTATCACACATACTGAGATAATATATCATCACCGATGGCCACACATACTGAGATAATATATCATCACCGATGGCCACACATGCCAAGATACTATATCCTCACCAGTTATCACACATACTGAGAAAATATATCATCACCGATGGCCATACATACTGAGATAATATATCATCACAGATGGCCGCACATACTGAGATAATATATCATCACCGATGGTCACACATACTGAGATAATATGTCATCACTGATGGTCACACATACTGAGATAATATATCATCACCGATGGCCACACATACTGACATAATATATCATCAACGATTGTCACACATACTGAGATAATACATTATCACCGATGGCCACACATACTGAGATAATATATCATCACCGATGGCCACACACACTGAGATAATTAATCATCACCGATGGCCACAAACACTGAGGTAATATATCATCACCGATGGTCACACATACTGAGATAATATATCAACACCGATGGCCACACATACTGACATAATATATCATCACCGATGGCCACACATACTAACATAATATATCATCACCGATGGCCACACATACTGACATAATATATCATCACCGATGGCCACACACAATCAGATAATATATCATCACCAATGGTCACACACACTGAGATAATATATCATCACCGATGGTCACATATACTGAGATAATATATCATCACCGATGGCCACACACACTAAGATAATATATCATCCCCGATGGCCACACACATTGAGATAGTATATCATCCCCGATGCCCACACATACTGAGATAATATGTCATCACCGATGGACACACATACTGAGATAATATATCATCACCGATGGTCACACATACTGAGATAATATATCAACACCGATTGTCACACATACTGAGATAATACATTATCACTGATGTCCACACATACTGAGATAATATATCGTCACCGATGGTCAAACATACTGAGATAATATGTCTTTACCTATGGTCACACACACTGAGATAATTAATCATCACCGATGGCCACACATACTGACCTAATATATCATCAACGATTGTCACACATACTGATATAATACATTATCACCGATGACCACACACACTGAGTTAATTAATCATCACCGATGGCCACACACACTGAGGTAATATATCATCACCGATGGTCACACATACTGATATAATATATCAACACCTATGGCCACACATACTGACATAATATATCATCACCGATGGCCACACATACTAACATAATATATCATCACCGATGGCCACACATACTGACATAATATATCATCACCGATGGCCACACACAATCAGATAATATATCATCACCAATGGTCACACACACTGAGATAATATATCATCACCGATGGTCACACATACTGACATAATATATCATCACCGATGGCCACACACACTGAGATAATATATCATCACTGATGGCCACACATACTGAGATAATATATCATCACCGATGGCCACACATACTGAGATAATATATCATCACCGATGGCCGCACATACTGACATAATATATCATCACCGATTGTCACACAAACTGAGATAATACATTATCACCGATGGCCACACATACTGAGATAATATATCACCACCGATGGTCACACATACTGAGATAATATGTCATCACCGATGGTCACACATACTGAGATAATATATCATCACCGATGCCCACACATACTGAGATAATATATCATCACCGATTGTCACACATACTGAGATAATATGTCTTCACCGATTGTCACACATACTGAGATAATACATTATCACCGATGGCCACACATACTGAGATAATATATCATCACCGATGGTCACATATACTGAGATAATATGTCTTCACCTATGGTCACACACACTGAGATAATTAATCATCACCGATGGCCACACACACTGAGATAATATATCATCACCGATGGCCACACAAACTGAGAAAAAATATCATCACCGATGGCCGCACATACTGAGATAATATATCATCACCGATTGTCACACAAACTGAGATAATACATTATCACCGATGGCCACACATACTGAGATAATATATCACCACCGATGGTCACACATACTGAGATAATATGTCATCACCGATGGTCACACACACCGAGATAATATATCATCACCGTTGGCCACACACACTGAAATAATTAATCATCACCGATGGCCACACACACTGAGATAATATATTATCACCGATGGCCACACATGCCAAGATACTATATCATCACCAGTTATCACACATACTGAGATAATATATCATCACCGATGGCCATACATACTGACATAATATATCATCACCGATGGCCACACATACTAACTTAATATATCATCACCGATGGCCACACATACTGACATAATATATCATCACCGATGGCCACACACAATCAGATAATATATCATCACCAATGGTCACACACACTGAGATAATATATCATCACCGATGGTCACACATACTGAGATAATATATCATCACCGATGGCCACACACACTAAGATAATATATCATCCCCGATGGCCACACACATTGAGATAGTATATCATCCCCGATGCCCACACATACTGAGATAATATGTCATCACCGATGGACACACATACTGAGATAATATATCATCACCGATGGTCACACATACTGAGATAATATATCAACACCGATTGTCACACATACTGAGATAATACATTATCACTGATGTCCACACATACTGAGATAATATATCGTCTCCGATGGTCAAACATACTGAGATAATATGTCTTTACCTATGGTCACACACACTGAGATAATTAATCATCACCGATGGCCACACATACTGATCTAATATATCATCAACGATTGTCACACATACTGATATAATACATTATCACCGATGACCACACACACTGAGTTAATTAATCATCACCGATGGCCACACACACTGAGGTAATATATCATCACCGATGGTCACACATACTGATATAATATATCAACACCTATGGCCACACATACTGACATAATATATCATCACCGATGGCCACACATACTAACATAATATATCATCACCGATGGCCACACATACTGACATAATATATCATCACCGATGGCCACACACAATCAGATAATATATCATCACCAATGGTCACACACACTGAGATAATATATTATCACCGATGGTCACACATACTGACATAATATATCATCACCGATGGCCACACACACTGAGATAATATATCATCACTGATGGCCACACATACTGAGATAATATATCATCACCGATGGCCACACATACTGAGATAATATATCATCACCGATGGCCGCACATACTGACATAATATATCATCACCGATTGTCACACAAACTGAGATAATACATTATCACCGATGGCCACACATACTGAGATAATATATCACAACCGATGGTCACACATACTGAGATAATATGTCATCACCGATGGTCACACATACTGACATAATATATCATCACCGATGGCCACACATACTGAGATAATATATCATCACCGATGCCCACACATACTGAGATAATATATCATCACCGATTGTCACACATACTGAGATAATATGTCTTCACCGATTGTCACACATACTGAGATAATACATTATCACCGATGGCCACACATACTGAGATAATATATCATCACCGATGGTCACATATACTGAGATAATATGTCTTCACCTATGGTCACACACACTGAGATAATTAATCATCACCGATGGCCACACACACTGAGATAATATATCATCACCGATGGCCACACAAACTGAGAAAAAATATCATCACCGATGGCCACACATACTGACATAATATATCATCACCGATTGTCACACAAACTGAGATAATACATTATCACCGATGGCCACACATACTGAGATAATATATCACCACCGATGGTCACACATACTGAGATAATATGTCATCACCGATGGTCACACACACCGAGATAATATATCATCACCGTTGGCCACACACACTGAAATAATTAATCATCACCGATGGCCACACACACTGAGATAATATATCATCACCAATGGCCACACATGCCAAGATACTATATCATCACCAGTTATCACACATACTGAGATAATATATCATCACCGATGGCCATACATACTGACATAATATATCATCACCGATGGCCGCACATACTGAGATAATATATCATCTCCGATGGTCACACACACTGAGATAATATGTCATCACCAATGGTCACACATATTGAGATAATATATCATCAACGATTCTCACACATACTGAGATAATATATCATCACTGATGCCCACACATACTGAGATAATATACCATCACTGATTGTCACACATACTGAGATAATATGTCATCACCGATGGTCATGCATACTGGGATAATACATTATCACCGTTGGCCACACATACTGAGATAATATATCATCACCGATGGACACACATACGGAGATAATATATCATCACCGATGGTCACACACACTGAGATAATTAATCATCACCGATGGCCACACACACTGAGATAATATGTCATCACCGATGGCCACACACACTGAGATAATTATTCATCACTGATGGCCACACACACTGAGATAATATATCATCACCTATGGCTACACATGCCAAGATACTATATCATCACCAGTTATCACACATACTGAGATAATATATCATCACCAATGGCCACACATACTGAGATAATATATCATCACCGATGGCCACACATACTGACATAATATATCATCACCGATGGCCTCACACAATGAGATAATATATCATCACCAATGGTCACACACACTGAGATAATATATCATCACCGATGGTCACACATACTGAGATAATATATCATCACCGATAGCCACACACACTGAGATAATATATCATCACCGATGGTCACACATACTGAGATAATATATCATCACCGATGGCCACACATACTGAGATAATATATCATCACCGATGGCCACACATACTGAGATAATATATCATCACTGATAGCCACACACACTGAGATAATATATCATCACCGATGGTCACACATACTGAGATAATATATCATCACCGATGGCCACACACACTGAGATAATATATCATCACCGACAGGGACGGATTGGGAGATAAAAGTGGCCCTGGAAAAAATTCTAGAAGTGGCCTTGTGGGCGGCATCAAATCAACTGTAGGCGGGATCAATACAAAAGTAGGCGGGATTACTGCTTCAAAATATAATGTAGGCGGAGTTACACCAACAAAAGGCAGATCATGTTCGTGTTCACTCTAGGATTTTTAGGGCAGGGTGCTGATCACAGGGAGGGCATATTTTTCATTCGGGTGGGCACTTTTTTAAGTTAGAAGGGCAAAATTACGTACAGTACATACTATAATGCTTGGTGCTCCCATTCCCACAGGACAAAGTATGGACAGTGCGCGCCGAAGGCGCGCGTCAAAAATTTAGGGGCGTTGTTTCATGTGGAAGGGGCGTGGCCACATAACAGTGGCAATTCACATTACACCACACAGTAGTGCACCTAATACACAATGCACCAGGTAGAACCTCCTATACACACTGCGACAAGTAGAGCACGTTATACATATTGCGCCAGATAGAGCATGTTATACACATTGCGCCAGGTAGAGAGCACTGAGACACACTGCACCAGGTAGAGAGCACTGAGGCACATTGCACCAGGTAGAGCACTGAGGCTCATTGCACCAGGTAGAGAGCACAGAGACACATTGCACCAGGTAGAGCACTGAGACACACTGCACCAGGTAGAGAGCACTGAGGCACATTGCACCAGGTAGAGAGCACTGAGGCACATTGCACCAGGTAGAGAGCACTGAGGCACATTGCACCAGGTAGAGAGCACAGAGACACATTGCACCAGGTAGAAAGCACTGAGGCATATTGCACCAGGTAGACAGTACAGAGACACATTGCACCAGGTAGAGAGCACTGAGGCACACTTCACCATGTAGAGAGCACTAAGGCATACTGCACCATGTAGAGAGCACTGAGGCACACTGCACCATGTAGAGAGCACTGAGGCACATTGCACCAGGTAGAGAGTACTGCAACACATTGCACCAGGTAGAGAGCACAGAGACACATTGCACCAGGTAGAGAGCACAGAGACACATTGCACCAGGTAGAGAGCACAGAGACACACTGCACCAGGTAGAGAGCACAGAGACACACTGCACCAGGTAGAGAGCACAGAGACACATTGCACCAGGTAGAGAGCACAGAGACACATTGCACCAGGTAGAGAGCACTGAGACACACTGCACCAAGTAGAGAGCACCGAGACACATTGCACCAGGTAGAGAGCACAGAGACACATTGCACCAGGTAGAGAGCACAGAGACACATTGCACCAGGTAGAGAGCACAGAGAAACATTGCACCAGGTAGAGAGCTCCGAGAAACATTGCACCAGGTAGAGAGCACTGAGACACACTGCACCAGGTAGAGAGCACTGAGGCACACTGCACCAGGTAGAGAGCACTGAGGCACACTGCACCAGGTAGAGAGCACTGAGACACACTGCACCAGGTAGAGAGCACTGAGACACACTGCACCAGGTAGAGAGCACTGAGACACACTGTACCAGATAGAGAGCACTGAGACACATTGCACCAGGTAGAGAGCACTGAGACACACTGCACCAGATAGAGAGCACTGAAACACACTGCATCAGGTAGAGAGCACTGAGACACACTGCACCAGATAGAGAGCACTGAGGCACATTGCACCAGGTAGAGAGCACTGAGACACACTGCACCAGGTAGAGAGCACTGAGACACATTGCACCAGGTAGAGAGCACTGAGACACATTGCACCAGGTAGAGAGCACTGAGGCACACTGCACCAGGTAGAGAGCACTGAGGCACACTGCACCAGGTAGAGAGCACTGAGGCACACTGCACCAGGTAGAGAGCACTGAGGCACACTGTAACAAAAAAATAAAAAAGCGAGAAACCTGGTCCAATGCACTAAAGGGGATCCATGTTTATGGATCCCCTTTCCCTGAATGCCGGGACCCCACTGTGACTCCTGTCACTAGAGGACCTGGCAGCAAATCAGGGAGCGTTATGTCATAGCACTCTCCTGATTGGCTGAGCGCTCCTGGCCTGTCAATCAGACGGAGTGGTCCTCCATTATAGTCAATGGTGGGAAAATTGCGGTCTGCGGATAATCGAGAGGTTAATTGAGGTCACTCTTGTGGGTGACATCAATTAACTTTGCGGTTAGCCGCAGACATCTAAACCCCCAGACACAAAAGTACACCTCACACCCCCATACATAAAATTACACCTCACACCCCCAGACACAAAATTACACCTGACACCTATAAAATTACACCTCATACCCCAAGACACAAAATTACACCTCACACCCATAAAATGATACCTCACACCCATAAATTTACACCTCACACCCCCAGAAACAAAATTACACCTCACACCCTAGACATAAAATTACACCTCACCGCAGACATAAAATTACACCCGACACCTATAAAATTACACCCGACACCCATAAAACTACACCTCACACCCCCAGACATAAAATTACACCCGACACCAATAAAACTACACCTCACACCCCCAGACATAAAATTACACCTCACACCCCCAGACATAAAATTACACCCGACACCTATAAAATTACACCCGACACCCATAAAACTACACCTCACACCCCCAGACATAAAATTACACCTCACACCCCAAGACACAAAATTACACCTCACACCCCATGACACAAAATTACACCTCACACCCAGGACACTAAATTACACCTCACACCCCAAGATACTAAATTACACCTCACACTGTTAAAATTACACCTCACACCCCAAGACTCAAAATTACACCTGACACCTATAAAATTACACCTCACACTCCCAGACATAAAATGAAACCAGACACCTATAAAATTACACCTGACACCAATAAAACTACACCTCACACCCCAAGACACAAAATTACACCTCACACCCAGGACACTAAATTACACCTCACACCCCAAGATACTAAATTACACCTCACAACCCAAGATACTAAATTACACCTCACACCCCAAGATACTAAATTACACCTTACACCGTTAAAATTACACCTCACACCCCAGGAGACAAAATTACACCTCACACCCATAAAATTACACCTCACACCCCCAGACATAAAATTACACCCAACACTCATAAAACTACACCTCACACCCCAAGACACAAAATGACACCTCACACCCCAGGACACTAAATTACACCTCACACCCCAAGATACTAAATTACACCTCACACCCCAAGACACTAAATTACACCCGACACCCCAAGACATAAAATTACACCTCACTCCCCAAGACACAAAATTACACCTCACTCCCCAAGACACAAAATTACACCTCACTCCCCAAGACACAAAATTACATCTCACACCCATAAAATTACACCTCACACCCATAGACATAAAATTATACCTCACATCCCAAGACATAAAATTACCCCCGACACCTATAAAATTACACCCGACACCCCAAGACACAAAATTACACCTCACTCCCCAAGACACAAAATTACACCTTGCACCCATAAAATGACATCTCACACCCCCAAACATAAAATTACACCTCACTCCCCCAAGCACAAAATTACACCTCACCCCCCTACACAAAATTACACCTCACCCCCCCTACACAAAATTACACCTTACCCCCCTAACACAAAATTACACCTCACCCATAAAATTACACCTCACACCTCCAGAGCACTGTACACGAGTCATACCACCTCACCTCTCCTACTGTAGAATGTGTGCACCCACCGCGGCCGCACCTTCTCTTCCTGCAAGGTCCGCGCTGATTACGTCTGTGGCGCTTGGCGCGCGGACCTCCTCTTCAGGTCAGCCGGTTGGGGACGGGGCCGCTGACTAGAAAACGGCCGCTGCATTGCCCACAATGAAGCAAGTGACATAGAGGGGGGGCGGGGACGGTTCTGTGGCCGCAGCAAGGCATAAGCAGAGTATGTGGAGGGGGGCGTGGCCGGCTCTCCTGATAGCGGCCGCTGCAGCAAGGCATAAGCAGATGACATGGGGGGGTGTGGCCGGCTCCCCTGATAGCGGCCATTGGCCGAAGCAGCTAGGTGACTAGTGACGTGCCGTGGGGGGGGGAGGCCGCACACAGGCATAAGCTGTTGAGGGGAAGGGTGGGGCAGCATGAGATGGTGATTTGCAGGGCCGGCTCTCCTGACAGCGGCCGCAGACTGTATTACATTTTGCAGGTATTGTGCCTGCCTGGTAACGCAGAGGGGGGCGGGGCCGCGTAGGACAGGCGGCCCCACGACCCAATCGGCCCCCCGGGGAAACTCCCGGTGACTTCTATGGCCAATCCGGCCCTGATCACCGATGGCCACACACACTGAGATAATATATCATCACCGATGGCCACACACACTGAGATAATATAGCATCACCGATGGCCACACACACTGAGATAATATAGCATCACCGATGGCCACACACATTGAGATAGTATATCATCCCCGATGCCCACACATACTGAGATAAATATCATCACCTATGGCTACACATGCCAAGATACTATATCATCACCAGTTATCACACATACTGAGATAATATATCATCACCAATGGCCACACATACTGAGATAATATATCATCACCGATGGCCACACATACTGAGATAATATATCATCACCGATGGCCACACATACTGACATAATATATCATCACCGATTGTCACACAAACTGAGATAATATATTATCACCGATGGCCACACATACTGAGATAATATATCACCACCGATGGTCACACATACTGAGATAATATGTCATCACCGATGGTCACACATACTGACATAATATATCATCACCGATGGCCACACATACTGAGATAATATATCATCACCGATGCCCACACATACTGAGATAATATATCATCACCGATTGTCACACATACTAAGATAATATGTCTTCACCGATTGTCACACATACTGAGATAATACATTATCACCGATGGCCACACATACTGAGATAATATATCATCACCGATGGTCACATATACTGAGATAATATGTCTTCACCTATGGTCACACACACTGAGATAATTAATCATCACCGATGGCCACACACACACTGAGATAATATATCATCACCGATGGCCACACAAACTGAGAAAAAATATCATCACCGATGGCCGCACATACTGACATAATATATCATCACCGATTGTCACACAAACTGAGATAATACATTATCACCGATGGCCACACATACTGAGATAATATATCACCACCGATGGTCACACATACTGAGATAATATGTCATCACCGATGGTCACACACACCGAGATAATATATCATCACCGTTGGCCACACACACTGAAATAATTAATCATCACCGATGGCCACACACACTGAGATAATATATCATCACCGATGGCCACACATGCCAAGATACTATATCATCACCAGTTATCACACATACTGAGATAATATATCATCACCGATGGCCATACATACTGACATAATATATCATCACCGATGGCCGCACATACTGAGATAATATATCATCTCCGATGGTCACACACACTGAGATAATATGTCATCACCAATGGTCACACATACTGAGATAATATATCATCAACGATTCTCACACATACTGAGATAATATATCATCACCGATGCCCACACATACTGAGATAATATACCATCACCGATTGTCACACATACTGAGATAATATGTCATCACCGATGGTCACACACACCGAGATAATATATCATCACCGTTGGCCACACACACTGAAATAATTAATCATCACCGATGGCCACACACACTGAGATAATATATCATCACCGATGGCCACACATGCCAAGATACTATATCATCACCAGTTATCACACATACTGAGATAATATATCATCACCGATGGCCATACATACTGACATAATATATCATCACCGATGGCCGCACATACTGAGATAATATATCATCTCCGATGGTCACACACACTGAGATAATATGTCATCACCAATGGTCACACATACTGAGATAATATATCATCAACGATTCTCACACATACTGAGATAATATATCATCACCGATGCCCACACATACTGAGATAATATACCATCACCGATTGTCACACATACTGAGATAATATGTCATCACCGATGGTCACACATACTGGGATAATACATTATCACCGTTGGCCACACATACTGAGATAATATATCATCACCGATGGACACACATACGGAGATAATATATCATCACCGATGGTCACACACACTGAGATAATTAATCATCACCGATGGCCACACACACTGAGATAATATGTCATCACCGATGGCCACACACACTGAGATAATTATTCATCACTGATGGCCACACACACTGAGATAATATATCATCACCTATGGCTACACATGCCAAGATACTATATCATCACCAGTTATCACACATACTGAGATAATATATCATCACCAATGGCCACACATACTGAGATAATATATCATCACCGATGGCCACACATACTGACATAATATATCATCACCGATGGCCTCACACAATGAGATAATATATCATCACCAATGGTCACACACACTGAGATAATATATCATCACCGATGGTCACACATACTGAGATAATATATCATCACCGATAGCCACACACACTGAGATAATATATCATCACTGATGGCCACACACACTGAGATAATATATCATCACCGATGGCCACACACACTGAGATAATATATCATCACCGATGGCCACACACACTGAGATAATATAGCATCACCGATGGACACACACACTGAGATAATATAGCATCACCGATGGCCACACACATTGAGATAGTATATCATCCCCGATGCCCACACATACTGAGATAATATATCATCACCGATGGACACACATACTGAGATAATATATCATCACCGATTGTCACACATACTGAGATAAATATCATCACCTATGGCTACACATGCCAAGATACTATATCATCACCAGTTATCACACATACTGAGATAATATATCATCACCAATGGCCACACATACTGAGATAATATATCATCACCGATGGCAACACATACTGAGATAATATATCATCACCGATGGCCACACATACTGAGATAATATATCATCACCGATGGCCGCACATACTGAGATAATATATCATCACCGATGATCACACATACTGAGATAATATGTCTTAACCGATGGTCACACACACTGAGATAATATATCATCACTAGAGATGAGCGGGTTCGGTTTCTTTGAATCCGAACCCGCACGAACTTCACTTTTTTTTTCACGGGTCCGAGCGACTCGGATCTTCCCGCCTTGCTCGGTTAACCCGAGCGCGCCCGAACGTCATCATGACGCTGTCGGATTCTCGCGAGACTCGGATTCTATATAAGGAGCCGCGCGTCGCCGCCATTTTCACACGTGCATTGAGATTGATAGGGAGAGGACGTGGCTGGCGTCCTCTCCATTTAGATTAGATTTAGAAGAGAGAGAGAGAGATTGCTGTGATACTGTAGATTAGAAGAGAGTGCAGACAGAGTTTAGTGACTGACGACCACAGTGACCAGTGACCACCAGAGACAGTGCAGTTGAACTTGTTTGTTTTATTTAATAATATATCCGTTCTCTGCCTGAAAAAAACGATACACAGTCACACAGTGACTCAGTCTGTGTGCACTGCTCAGCCCAGTGTGCTGCACATCAATGTATTGTATTTGTATAAAGCTTATAATAATTGTGGGGGAGACTGGGGAGCACTGTAGGTTGTTGTTATAGCAGGAGCCAGGAGTACAATTGATAATATTATATTAAAATTAAACAGTGCACACTTTTGCTGCAGGAGTGCCACTGCCAGTGTGACTAGTGGTGACCAGTGCCTGACCACCAGTATATTAGTAGTATTGTATACTATCTCTTTATCAACCAGTCTATATTAGCAGCAGACACAGTACAGTGCGGTAGTTCACGGCTGTGGCTACCTCTGTGTCGGCACTCGGCAGGCAGTCCGTCCATCCATAATTGTATTATATACCACCTAACCGTGGTTTTTTTTTTCTTTCTTTATACCGTCGTCATAGTCATACTAGTTGTTACGAGTATACTACTATCTCTTTATCAACCAGTGTACAGTGCGGTAGTTCACGGCTGTGGCTACCTCTGTGTCGGCACTCGGCAGGCAGTCCGTCCATCCATAATTGTATTATAATATATACCACCTAACCGTGGTTTTTTTTTCATTCTTTATACCGTCGTCATACTAGTTGTTACGAGTATACTACTATCTCTTTATCAACCAGTGTACAGTGCGGTAGTTCACGGCTGTGGCTACCTCTGTGTCGGAACTCGGCAGGCAGTCCGTCCATCCATAATTGTATTATAATATATACCACCTAACCGTGGTTTTTTTTTCATTCTTTATACCGTCGTCATACTAGTTGTTACGAGTATACTACTATCTCTTTATCAACCAGTGTACAGTGCGGTAGTTCACGGCTGTGGCTACCTCTGTGTCGGAACTCGGCAGGCAGTCCGTCCATCCATAATTGTATTATAATATATACCACCTAACCGTGGTTTTTTTTTCATTCTTTATACCGTCGTCATACTAGTTGTTACGAGTATACTACTATCTCTTTATCAACCAGTGTACAGTGCGGTAGTTCACGGCTGTGGCTACCTCTGTGTCGGCACTCGGCAGGCAGTCCGTCCATCCATAATTGTATTATAATATATACCACCTAACCGTGGTTTTTTTTCATTCTTTATACCGTCGTCATACTAGTTGTTACGAGTATACTACTATCTCTTTATCAACCAGTGTACAGTGCGGTAGTTCACGGCTGTGGCTACCTCTGTGTCGGCACTCGGCAGGCAGTCCGTCCATCCATAATTGTATTATAATATATACCACCTAACCGTGGTTTTTTTTTCATTCTTTATACCGTCGTCATACTAGTTGTTACGAGTATACTACTATCTCTTTATCAACCAGTGTACAGTGCGGTAGTTCACGGCTGTGGCTACCTCTGTGTCGGCACTCGGCAGGCAGTCCGTCCATCCATAATTGTATTATATACCACCTAACCGTGGTTTTTTTATACCACCTAACCGTGGCAGTCCGTCCATAATTGTATACTAGTATCCAATCCATCCATCTCCATTGTTTACCTGAGGTGCCTTTTAGTTCTGCCTATAAAATATGGAGAACAAAAAAGTTGAGGTTCCAAAATTAGGGAAAGATGAAGATCCACTTCCACCTCGTGCTGAAGCTGCTGCCACTAGTCATGGCCGAGACGATGAAATGCCAGCAACGTCGTCTGCCAAGGCCGATGCCCAATGTCATAGTACAGAGCATGTCAAATCCAAAACACCAAATATCAGAAAAAAAAGGACTCCAAAACCTAAAATAAAATTGTCGGAGGAGAAGCGTAAACTTGCCAATATGCCATTTACCACACGGAGTGGCAAGGAACGGCTGAGGCCCTGGCCTATGTTCATGGCTAGTGGTTCAGCTTCACATGAGGATGGAAGCACTCAGCCTCTCGCTAGAAAAATGAAACGACTCAAGCTGGCAAAAGCACAGCAAAGAACTGTGCGTTCTTCGAAATCCCAAATCCACAAGGAGAGTCCAATTGTGTCGGTTGCGATGCCTGACCTTCCCAACACTGGACGTGAAGAGCATGCGCCTTCCACCATTTGCACGCCCCCTGCAAGTGCTGGAAGGAGCACCCGCAGTCCAGTTCCTGATAGTGAGATTGAAGATGTCAGTGTTGAAGTCCACCAGGATGAGGAGGATATGGGTGTTGCTGGCGCTGGGGAGGAAATTGACCAGGAGGATTCTGATGGTGAGGTGGTTTGTTTAAGTCAGGCACCCGGGGAGACACCTGTTGTCCGTGGGAGGAATATGGCCGTTGACATGCCAGGTGAAAATACCAAAAAAATCAGCTCTTCGGTGTGGAGGTATTTCACCAGAAATGCGGACAACAGGTGTCAAGCCGTGTGTTCCCTTTGTCAAGCTGTAATAAGTAGGGGTAAGGACGTTAACCACCTCGGAACATCCTCCCTTATACGTCACCTGCAGCGCATTCATAATAAGTCAGTGACAAGTTCAAAAACTTTGGGTGACAGCGGAAGCAGTCCACTGACCAGTAAATCCCTTCCTCTTGTAACCAAGCTCACGCAAACCACCCCACCAACTCCCTCAGTGTCAATTTCCTCCTTCCCCAGGAATGCCAATAGTCCTGCAGGCCATGTCACTGGCAATTCTGACGATTCCTCTCCTGCCTGGGATTCCTCCGATGCATCCTTGCGTGTAACGCCTACTGCTGCTGGCGCTGCTGTTGTTGCTGCTGGGAGTCGATGGTCATCCCAGAGGGGAAGTCGTAAGACCACTTTTACTACTTCCACCAAGCAATTGACTGTCCAACAGTCATTTGCGAGGAAGATTAAATATCACAGCAGTCATCCTACTGCAAAGCGGATAACTGAGGCCTTGACATCCTGGGTGGTGAGAAACGTGGTTCCGGTATCCATCATTACTGCAGAGCCAACTAGAGACTTGTTGGAGGTACTGTGTCCCCGGTACCAAATACCATCTAGGCTCCATTTCTCTAGGCAGGCGATACCGAAAATGTACACAGACCTCAGAAAAAGAGTCACCAGTGTCCTAAAAAATGCAGCTGTACCCAATGTCCACTTAACCACGGACATGTGGACAAGTGGAGCAGGGCAGGGTCAGGACTATATGACTGTGACAGCCCACTGGGTAGATGTATGGACTCCCGCCGCAAGAACAGCAGCGGCGGCACCAGTAGCAGCATCTCGCAAACGCCAACTCGTTCCTAGGCAGGCTACGCTTTGTATCACCGGTTTCCAGAATACGCACACAGCTGAAAACCTCTTACGGCAACTGAGGAAGATCATCGCGGAATGGCTTACCCCAATTGGACTCTCCTGTGGATTTGTGGCATCGGACAACGCCAGCAATATTGTGCGTGCATTACATCTGGGCAAATTCCAGCACGTCCCATGTTTTGCACATACCTTGAATTTGGTGGTGCAGAATTTTTTAAAAAACGACAGGGGCGTGCAAGAGATGCTGGCGGTGGGCAGAAAAATTGCGGGACACTTTCGGCGTACAGGCAGCACGTACAGAAGACTGGAGCACCACCAAAAACGCCTGAACCTGCCCTGCCATCATCTGAAGCAGGAGGTGGTAACGAGGTGGAATTCAACCCTCTATATGCTTCAGAGGTTGGAGGAGCAGCAAAAGGCCATTCAAGCCTATACAACTGACCACGATATAGGAGGTGGAATGCACCTGTCTCAAGCGCAGTGGAGAATGATTTCAACGTTGTGCAAGGTTCTGCAACCTTTTGAACTTGCCACACGTGAAGTCAGTTCAGACACTGCCAGCCTGAGTCAGGTCATTCCCCTCATCAGGCTTTTGCAGAAGAAGCTGGAGACATTGAAGGAGGAGCTAAGACAGAGCGATTCCGCTAGGCATGTGGGACTTGTGGATGGAGCCCTTAATTCGCTTAACAAGGATTCACGGGTGGTCAATCTGTTGAAATCAGAGCACTACATTTTGGCCACCGTGCTCGATCCTAGATTTAAAACCTACCTTGGATCTCTCTTTCCAGCGCACACAAGTCTGCTGGGTTTCAAAGACCTGCTGGTGAGAAAATTGTCAAGTCAAGCGGAACGCGACCTGTCAACATCTCCTCCTTCACATTCTCCCGCAACTGGGGGTGCGAGGAAAAGGCTCAGAATTCCGAGCCCACCCGCTGGCGGTGATGCAGGGCAGTCTGGAGCGACTGCTGATGCTGACATCTGGTCCGGACTGAAGGACCTGACAACCATTACGGACATGTCGTCTACTGTCACTGCATATGATTCTCTCACCATTGATAGAATGGTGGAGGATTATATGAGTGACCGCATCCAAGTAGGCACGTCACACAGTCCGTACTTATACTGGCAGGAAAAAGAGGCAATTTGGAGGCCCTTGCACAAACTGGCTTTATTCTACCTAAGTTGCCCTCCCACAAGTGTGTACTCCGAAAGAGTGTTTAGTGCCGCCGCTCACCTTGTCAGCAATCGGCGTACGAGGTTACATCCAGAAAATGTGGAGAAGATGATGTTCATTAAAATGAATTATAATCAATTCCTCCGCGGAGACATTGACCAGCAGCAATTGCCTCCACAAAGTACACAGGGAGCTGACATGGTGGATTCCAGTGGGGACGAATTGATAATCTGTGAGGAGGGGGATGTACACGGTGATATATCGGAGGATGATGATGAAGTGGACATCTTGCCTCTGTAGAGCCAGTTTGTGCAAGGAGAGATTAATTGCTTCTTTTTTGGTGGGGGTCCAAACCAACCCGTCATTTCAGTCACAGTCGTGTGGCAGACCCTGTCACTGAAATGATGGGTTGGTTAAAGTGTGCATGTCCTGTTTATACAACATAAGGGTGGGTGGGAGGGCCCAAGGACAATTCCACCTTGCACCTCTTTTTTCTTTTCTTTTTCTTTGCGTCATGTGCTGTTTGGGGAGGGTTTTTTGGAAGGGACATCCTGCGTGACACTGCAGTGCCACTCCTAGATGGGCCCGGTGTTTGTGTCGGCCACTAGGGTCGCTTATCTTTCTCACACAGTCAGCTACCTCATTGCGCCTCTTTTTTTCTTTGCGTCATGTGCTGTTTGGGGAGGGTTTTTTGGAAGGGCCATCCTGCGTGACACTGCAGTGCCACTCCTAGATGGGCCCGGTGTTTGTGTCGGCCACTAGGGTCGCTTATCTTTCTCACACAGTCAGCTACCTCATTGCGCCTCTTTTTTTCTTTGCGTCATGTGCTGTTTGGGGAGGGTTTTTTGGAAGGGACATCCTGCGTGACACTGCAGTGCCACTCCTAGATGGGCCCGGTGTTTGTGTCGGCCACTAGGGTCGCTAATCTTACTCACACAGCTACCTCATTGCGCCTCTTTTTTTCTTTGCGTCATGTGCTGTTTGGGGAGGGTTTTTTGGAAGGGACATCCTGCGTGACACTGCAGTGCCACTCCTAGATGGGCCCGGTGTTTGTGTCGGCCACTAGGGTCGCTTATCTTTCTCACACAGTCAGCTACCTCATTGCGCCTCTTTTTTTCTTTGCGTCATGTGCTGTTTGGGGAGGGTTTTTTGGAAGGGACATCCTGCGTGACACTGCAGTGCCACTCCTAGATGGGCACGGTGTTTGTGTCGGCCACTAGGGTCGCTTATCTTACTCACACAGCGACCTCGGTGCAAATTTTAGGACTAAAAATAATATTGTGAGGTGTGATGTGTTCAGAATAGGCTGAAAATGAGTGTAAATTATGTTTTTTGAGGTTAATAATACTTTGGGATCAAAATGACCCCCAAATTCTATGATTTAAGCTGTTTTTTAGTGTTTTTTGAAAAAAATACCCGAATCCAAAACACACCCGAATCCGACAAAAAAAATTCTGTGAGGTTTTGCCAAAACGCGGTCGAACCCAAAACACGGCCGCGGAACCGAACCCAAAACCAAAACACAAAACCCGAAAAGTTTCAGGCGCTCATCACTAATCATCACCGATGGCCACACATACTGACATAATATATCATCACCGATTGTCTCACATACTGAGATAATATGTCATCACCAATGGTCACACATACTGAGATAATATATCATCAACGATTCTCACACATACTGAGATAATATATCATCACCGATGCCCACACATACTGAGATAATATACCATCACCGATTGTCACACATACTGAGATAATATGTCATCACCGATGGTCACACATACTGGGATAATACATTATCACCGATGGCCACACATACTGAGATAATATATCATCACCGATGGTCACACATACTGAGATAATATGTCATCACCGATGGTCACACACAACGAGATAATATATCATCACCGATGGCCACACACACTGAGATAATATATTATCACCGATGGCCACACACATTGAGATAATATATCATCACCGATGGCCACACATGCCAAGATACTATATCATCACCAGTTAACTTATCACACATACTGAGATAATATATCATCACCGATGGCCACACATACTGAGATAATATATCATCACCGATGGCCACACATGCCAAGATACTATATCCTCACCAGTTATCACACATACTGAGAAAATATATCATCACCGATGGCCATACATACTGAGATAATATATCATCACAGATGGCCGCACATACTGAGATAATATATCATCACCGATGGTCACACATACTGAGATAATATGTCATCACTGATGGTCACACATACTGAGATAATATATCATCACCGATGGCCACACATACTGACATAATATATCATCAACGATTGTTACACATACTGAGATAATACATTATCACCGATGGCCACACACACTGAGATAATTAATCATCACCGATGGCCACAAACACTGAGGTAATATATCATCACCGATGGTCACACATACTGAGATAATATATCAACACCGATGGCCACACATACTGACATAATATATCATCACCGATGGCCACACATACTAACATAATATATCATCACCGATGGCCACACATACTGACATAATATATCATCACCGATGGCCACACACAATCAGATAATATATCATCACCAATGGTCACACACACTGAGATAATATATCATCACCGATGGTCACACATACTGAGATAATATATCATCACCGATGGCCACACACACTAAGATAATATATCATCCCCGATGGCCACACACATTGAGATAGTATATCATCCCCGATGCCCACACATACTGAGATAATATGTCATCACCGATGGACACACATACTGAGATAATATATCATCACCGATGGTCACACATACTGAGATAATATATCAACACCGATTGTCACACATACTGAGATAATACATTATCACTGATGTCCACACATACTGAGATAATATATCGTCACCGATGGTCAAACATACTGAGATAATATGTCTTTACCTATGGTCACACACACTGAGATAATTAATCATCACCGATGGCCACACATACTGACCTAATATATCATCAACGATTGTCACACATACTGATATAATACATTATCACCGATGACCACACACACTGAGTTAATTAATCATCACCGATGGCCACACACACTGAGGTAATATATCATCACCGATGGTCACACATACTGATATAATATATCAACACCTATGGCCACACATACTTACATAATATATCATCACCGATGGCCACACATACTAACATAATATATCATCACCGATGGCCACACATACTGACATAATATATCATCACCGATGGCCACACACAATCAGATAATATATCATCACCAATGGTCACACACACTGAGATAATATATCATCACCGATGGTCACACATACTGACATAATATATCATCACCGATGGCCACACACACTGAGATAATATATCATCACTGATGGCCACACATACTGAGATAATATATCATCACCGATGGCCACACATACTGAGATAATATATCATCACCGATGGCCGCACATACTGACATAATATATCATCACCGATTGTCACACAAACTGAGATAATACATTATCACCGATGGCCACACATACTGAGATAATATATCACCACCGATGGTCACACATACTGAGATAATATGTCATCACCGATGGTCACACATACTGAGATAATATATCATCACCGATGCCCACACATACTGAGATAATATATCATCACCGATTGTCACACATACTGAGATAATATGTCTTCACCGATTGTCACACATACTGAGATAATACATTATCACCGATGGCCACACATACTGAGATAATATATCATCACCGATGGTCACATATACTGAGATAATATGTCTTCACCTATGGTCACACACACTGAGATAATTAATCATCACCGATGGCCACACACACTGAGATAATATATCATCACCGATGGCCACACAAACTGAGAAAAAATATCATCACCGATGGCCGCACATACTGAGATAATATATCATCACCGATTGTCACACAAACTGAGATAATACATTATCACCGATGGCCACACATACTGAGATAATATATCACCACCGATGGTCACACATACTGAGATAATATGTCATCACCGATGGTCACACACACCGAGATAACATATCATCACCGTTGGCCACACACACTGAAATAATTAATCATCACCGATGGCCACACACACTGAGATAATATATCATCACCGATGGCCACACATGCCAAGATACTATATCATCACCAGTTATCACACATACTGAGATAATATATCATCACCGATGGCCATACATACTGACATAATATATCATCACCGATGGCCACACATACTAACTTAATATATCATCACCGATGGCCACACATACTGACATAATATATCATCACCGATGGCCACACACAATCAGATAATATATCATCACCAATGGTCACACACACTGAGATAATATATCATCACCGATGGTCACACATACTGAGATAATATATCATCACCGATGGCCACACACACTAAGATAATATATCATCCCCGATGGCCACACACATTGAGATAGTATATCATCCCCGATGCCCACACATACTGAGATAATATGTCATCACCGATGGACACACATACTGAGATAATATATCATCACCGATGGTCACACATACTGAGATAATATATCAACACCGATTGTCACACATACTGAGATAATACATTATCACTGATGTCCACACATACTGAGATAATATATCGTCTCCGATGGTCAAACATACTGAGATAATATGTCTTTACCTATGGTCACACACACTGAGATAATTAATCATCACCGATGGCCACACATACTGACCTAATATATCATCAACGATTGTCACACATACTGATATAATACATTATCACCGATGACCACACACACTGAGTTAATTAATCATCACCGATGGCCACACACACTGAGGTAATATATCATCACCGATGGTCACACATACTGATATAATATATCAACACCTATGGCCACACATACTGACATAATATATCATCACCGATGGCCACACATACTAACATAATATATCATCACCGATGGCCACACATACTGACATAATATATCATCACCGATGGCCACACACAATCAGATAATATATCATCACCAATGGTCACACACACTGAGATAATATATTATCACCGATGGTCACACATACTGACATAATATATCATCACCGATGGCCACACACACTGAGATAATATATCATCACTGATGGCCACACATACTGAGATAATATATCATCACCGATGGCCACACATACTGAGATAATATATCATCACCGATGGCCGCACATACTGACATAATATATCATCACCGATTGTCACACAAACTGAGATAATACATTATCACCGATGGCCACACATACTGAGATAATATATCACAACCGATGGTCACACATACTGAGATAATATGTCATCACCGATGGTCACACATACTGACATAATATATCATCACCGATGGCCACACATACTGAGATAATATATCATCACCGATGCCCACACATACTGAGATAATATATCATCACCGATTGTCACACATACTGAGATAATATGTCTTCACCGATTGTCACACATACTGAGATAATACATTATCACCGATGGCCACACATACTGAGATAATATATCATCACCGATGGTCACATATACTGAGATAATATGTCTTCACCTATGGTCACACACACTGAGATAATTAATCATCACCGATGGCCACACACACTGAGATAATATATCATCACCGATGGCCACACAAACTGAGAAAAAATATCATCACCGATGGCCACACATACTGACATAATATATCATCACCGATTGTCACACAAACTGAGATAATACATTATCACCGATGGCCACACATACTGAGATAATATATCACCACCGATGGTCACACATACTGAGATAATATGTCATCACCGATGGTCACACACACCGAGATAATATATCATCACCGTTGGCCACACACACTGAAATAATTAATCATCACCGATGGCCACACACACTGAGATAATATATCATCACCGATGGCCACACATGCCAAGATACTATATCATCACCAGTTATCACACATACTGAGATAATATATCATCACCGATGGCCATACATACTGACATAATATATCATCACCGATGGCCGCACATACTGAGATAATATATCATCTCCGATGGTCACACACACTGAGATAATATGTCATCACCAATGGTCACACATATTGAGATAATATATCATCAACGATTCTCACACATACTGAGATAATATATCATCACTGATGCCCACACATACTGAGATAATATACCATCACTGATTGTCACACATACTGAGATAATATGTCATCACCGATGGTCATGCATACTGGGATAATACATTATCACCGTTGGCCACACATACTGAGATAATATATCATCACCGATGGACACACATACGGAGATAATATATCATCACCGATGGTCACACACACTGAGATAATTAATCATCACCGATGGCCACACACACTGAGATAATATGTCATCACCGATGGCCACACACACTGAGATAATTATTCATCACTGATGGCCACACACACTGAGATAATATATCATCACCTATGGCTACACATGCCAAGATACTATATCATCACCAGTTATCACACATACTGAGATAATATATCATCACCAATGGCCACACATACTGAGATAATATATCATCACCGATGGCCACACATACTGACATAATATATCATCACCGATGGCCTCACACAATGAGATAATATATCATCACCAATGGTCACACACACTGAGATAATATATCATCACCGATGGTCACACATACTGAGATAATATATCATCACCGATAGCCACACACACTGAGATAATATATCATCACCGATGGTCACACATACTGAGATAATATATCATCACCGATGGCCACACATACTGAGATAATATATCATCACCGATGGCCACACATACTGAGATAATATATCATCACCGATAGCCACACACACTGAGATAATATATCATCACCGATGGTCACACATACTGAGATAATATATCATCACCGATGGCCACACACACTGAGATAATATATCATCACCGACAGGGACGGATTGGGAGATAAAAGTGGCCCTGGAAAAAATTCTAGAAGTGGCCTTGTGGGCGGCATCAAATCAACTGTAGGCGGGATCAATACAAAAGTAGGCGGGATTACTGCTTCAAAATATAATGTAGGCGGAGTTACACCAACAAAAGGCAGATCATGTTAGTGTTCACTCTAGGATTTTTAGGGCAGGGTGCTGATCACAGGGAGGGCATATTTTTCATTCGGGTGGGCACTTTTTTAAGTTAGAAGGGCAAAATTACGTACAGTACATACTATAATGCTTGGTGCTCCCATTCCCACAGGACAAAGTATGGACAGTGCGCGCCGAAGGCGCGCGTCAAAAATTTAGGGGCGTTGTTTCATGTGGAAGGGGCGTGGCCACATAACAGTGGCAATTCACATTACACCACACAGTAGTGCACCTAATACACAATGCACCAGGTAGAACCTCCTATACACACTGCGACAAGTAGAGCACGTTATACATATTGCGCCAGATAGAGCATGTTATACACATTGCGCCAGGTAGAGAGCACTGAGACACACTGCACCAGGTAGAGAGCACTGAGGCACATTGCACCAGGTAGAGCACTGAGGCTCATTGCACCAGGTAGAGAGCACAGAGACACATTGCACCAGGTAGAGCACTGAGACACACTGCACCAGGTAGAGAGCACTGAGGCACATTGCACCAGGTAGAGAGCACTGAGGCACATTGCACCAGGTAGAGAGCACTGAGGCACATTGCACCAGGTAGAGAGCACAGAGACACATTGCACCAGGTAGAAAGCACTGAGGCATATTGCACCAGGTAGACAGTACAGAGACACATTGCACCAGGTAGAGAGCACTGAGGCACACTTCACCATGTAGAGAGCACTAAGGCATACTGCACCATGTAGAGAGCACTGAGGCACACTGCACCATGTAGAGAGCACTGAGGCACATTGCACCAGGTAGAGAGTACTGCAACACATTGCACCAGGTAGAGAGCACAGAGACACATTGCACCAGGTAGAGAGCACAGAGACACATTGCACCAGGTAGAGAGCACAGAGACACACTGCACCAGGTAGAGAGCACAGAGACACACTGCACCAGGTAGAGAGCACAGAGACACATTGCACCAGGTAGAGAGCACAGAGACACATTGCACCAGGTAGAGAGCACTGAGACACACTGCACCAAGTAGAGAGCACCGAGACACATTGCACCAGGTAGAGAGCACAGAGACACATTGCACCAGGTAGAGAGCACAGAGACACATTGCACCAGGTAGAGAGCACAGAGAAACATTGCACCAGGTAGAGAGCTCCGAGAAACATTGCACCAGGTAGAGAGCACTGAGACACACTGCACCAGGTAGAGAGCACTGAGGCACACTGCACCAGGTAGAGAGCACTGAGGCACACTGCACCAGGTAGAGAGCACTGAGACACACTGCACCAGGTAGAGAGCACTGAGACACACTGCACCAGGTAGAGAGCACTGAGACACACTGTACCAGATAGAGAGCACTGAGACACATTGCACCAGGTAGAGAGCACTGAGACACACTGCACCAGATAGAGAGCACTGAAACACACTGCATCAGGTAGAGAGCACTGAGACACACTGCACCAGATAGAGAGCACTGAGGCACATTGCACCAGGTAGAGAGCACTGAGACACACTGCACCAGGTAGAGAGCACTGAGACACATTGCACCAGGTAGAGAGCACTGAGACACATTGCACCAGGTAGAGAGCACTGAGGCACACTGCACCAGGTAGAGAGCACTGAGGCACACTGCACCAGGTAGAGAGCACTGAGGCACACTGCACCAGGTAGAGAGCACTGAGGCACACTGTAACAAAAAAATAAAAAAGCGAGAAACCTGGTCCAATGCACTAAAGGGGATCCATGTTTATGGATCCCCTTTCCCTGAATGCCGGGACCCCACTGTGACTCCTGTCACTAGAGGACCTGGCAGCAAATCAGGGAGCGTTACGTCATAGCACTCTCCTGATTGGCTGAGCGCTCCTGGCCTGTCAATCAGACGGAGTGGTCCTCCATTATAGTCAATGGTGGGAAAATTGCGGTCTGCGGATAATCGAGAGGTTAATTGAGGTCACTCTTGTGGGTGACATCAATTAACTTTGCGGTTAGCCGCAGACATCTAAACCCCCAGACACAAAAGTACACCTCACACCCCCATACATAAAATTACACCTCACACCCCCAGACACAAAATTACACCTGACACCTATAAAATTACACCTCACACCCCAAGACACAAAATTACACCTCACACCCATAAAATGATACCTCACACCCATAAATTTACACCTCACACCCCCAGAAACAAAATTACACCTCACACCCTAGACATAAAATTACACCTCACCGCAGACATAAAATTACACCCGACACCTATAAAATTACACCCGACACCCATAAAACTACACCTCACACCCCCAGACATAAAATTACACCCGACACCAATAAAACTACACCTCACACCCCCAGACATAAAATTACACCTCACACCCCCAGACATAAAATTACACCCGACACCTATAAAATTACACCCGACACCCATAAAACTACACCTCACACCCCCAGACATAAAATTACACCTCACACCCCAAGACACAAAATTACACCTCACACCCCATGACACAAAATTACACCTCACACCCAGGACACTAAATTACACCTCACACCCCAAGATACTAAATTACACCTCACACTGTTAAAATTACACCTCACACCCCAAGACTCAAAATTACACCTGACACCTATAAAATTACACCTCACACTCCCAGACATAAAATGAAACCAGACACCTATAAAATTACACCTGACACCAATAAAACTACACCTCACACCCCAAGACACAAAATTACACCTCACACCCAGGACACTAAATTACACCTCACACCCCAAGATACTAAATTACACCTCACAACCCAAGATACTAAATTACACCTCACACCCCAAGATACTAAATTACACCTTACACCGTTAAAATTACACCTCACACCCCAGGAGACAAAATTACACCTCACACCCATAAAATTACACCTCACACCCCCAGACATAAAATTACACCCAACACTCATAAAACTACACCTCACACCCCAAGACACAAAATGACACCTCACACCCCAGGACACTAAATTACACCTCACACCCCAAGATACTAAATTACACCTCACACCCCAAGACACTAAATTACACCCGACACCCCAAGACATAAAATTACACCTCACTCCCCAAGACACAAAATTACACCTCACTCCCCAAGACACAAAATTACACCTCACTCCCCAAGACACAAAATTACATCTCACACCCATAAAATTACACCTCACACCCATAGACATAAAATTATACCTCACATCCCAAGACATAAAATTACCCCCGACACCTATAAAATTACACCCGACACCCCAAGACACAAAATTACACCTCACTCCCCAAGACACAAAATTACACCTTGCACCCATAAAATGACATCTCACACCCCCAAACATAAAATTACACCTCACTCCCCCAAGCACAAAATTACACCTCACCCCCCTACACAAAATTACACCTCACCCCCCCTACACAAAATTACACCTTACCCCCCTAACACAAAATTACACCTCACCCATAAAATTACACCTCACACCTCCAGAGCACTGTACACGAGTCATACCACCTCACCTCTCCTACTGTAGAATGTGTGCACCCACCGCGGCCGCACCTTCTCTTCCTGCAAGGTCCGCGCTGATTACGTCTGTGGCGCTTGGCGCGCGGACCTCCTCTTCAGGTCAGCCGGTTGGGGACGGGGCCGCTGACTAGAAAACGGCCGCTGCATTGCCCACAATGAAGCAAGTGACATAGAGGGGGGGCGGGGACGGTTCTGTGGCCGCAGCAAGGCATAAGCAGAGTATGTGGAGGGGGGCGTGGCCGGCTCTCCTGATAGCGGCCGCTGCAGCAAGGCATAAGCAGATGACATGGGGGGGTGTGGCCGGCTCCCCTGATAGCGGCCATTGGCCGAAGCAGCTAGGTGACTAGTGACGTGCCGTGGGGGGGGGGAGGCCGCACACAGGCATAAGCTGTTGAGGGGAATGGTGGGGCAGCATGAGATGGTGATTTGCAGGGCCGGCTCTCCTGACAGCGGCCGCAGACTGTATTACATTTTGCAGGTATTGTGCCTGCCTGGTAACGCAGAGGGGGGCGGGGCCGCGTAGGACAGGCGGCCCCACGACCCAATCGGCCCCCCGGGGAAACTCCCGGTGACTTCTATGGCCAATCCGGCCCTGATCACCGATGGCCACACACACTGAGATAATATATCATCACCGATGGCCACACACACTGAGATAATATAGCATCACCGATGGCCACACACACTGAGATAATATAGCATCACCGATGGCCACACACATTGAGATAGTATATCATCCCCGATGCCCACACATACTGAGATAAATATCATCACCTATGGCTACACATGCCAAGATACTATATCATCACCAGTTATCACACATACTGAGATAATATATCATCACCAATGGCCACACATACTGAGATAATATATCATCACCGATGGCCACACATACTGAGATAATATATCATCACCGATGGCCACACATACTGACATAATATATCATCACCGATTGTCACACAAACTGAGATAATATATTATCACCGATGGCCACACATACTGAGATAATATATCACCACCGATGGTCACACATACTGAGATAATATGTCATCACCGATGGTCACACATACTGACATAATATATCATCACCGATGGCCACACATACTGAGATAATATATCATCACCGATGCCCACACATACTGAGATAATATATCATCACCGATTGTCACACATACTAAGATAATATGTCTTCACCGATTGTCACACATACTGAGATAATACATTATCACCGATGGCCACACATACTGAGATAATATATCATCACCGATGGTCACATATACTGAGATAATATGTCTTCACCTATGGTCACACACACTGAGATAATTAATCATCACCGATGGCCACACACACACTGAGATAATATATCATCACCGATGGCCACACAAACTGAGAAAAAATATCATCACCGATGGCCGCACATACTGACATAATATATCATCACCGATTGTCACACAAACTGAGATAATACATTATCACCGATGGCCACACATACTGAGATAATATATCACCACCGATGGTCACACATACTGAGATAATATGTCATCACCGATGGTCACACACACCGAGATAATATATCATCACCGTTGGCCACACACACTGAAATAATTAATCATCACCGATGGCCACACACACTGAGATAATATATCATCACCGATGGCCACACATGCCAAGATACTATATCATCACCAGTTATCACACATACTGAGATAATATATCATCACCGATGGCCATACATACTGACATAATATATCATCACCGATGGCCGCACATACTGAGATAATATATCATCTCCGATGGTCACACACACTGAGATAATATGTCATCACCAATGGTCACACATACTGAGATAATATATCATCAACGATTCTCACACATACTGAGATAATATATCATCACCGATGCCCACACATACTGAGATAATATACCATCACCGATTGTCACACATACTGAGATAATATGTCATCACCGATGGTCACACATACTGGGATAATACATTATCACCGTTGGCCACACATACTGAGATAATATATCATCACCGATGGACACACATACGGAGATAATATATCATCACCGATGGTCACACACACTGAGATAATTAATCATCACCGATGGCCACACACACTGAGATAATATGTCATCACCGATGGCCACACACACTGAGATAATTATTCATCACTGATGGCCACACACACTGAGATAATATATCATCACCTATGGCTACACATGCCAAGATACTATATCATCACCAGTTATCACACATACTGAGATAATATATCATCACCAATGGCCACACATACTGAGATAATATATCATCACCGATGGCCACACATACTGACATAATATATCATCACCGATGGCCTCACACAATGAGATAATATATCATCACCAATGGTCACACACACTGAGATAATATATCATCACCGATGGTCACACATACTGAGATAATATATCATCACCGATAGCCACACACACTGAGATAATATATCATCACTGATGGCCACACACACTGAGATAATATATCATCACCGATGGCCACACACACTGAGATAATATATCATCACCGATGGCCACACACACTGAGATAATATAGCATCACCGATGGACACACACACTGAGATAATATAGCATCACCGATGGCCACACACATTGAGATAGTATATCATCCCCGATGCCCACACATACTGAGATAATATATCATCACCGATGGACACACATACTGAGATAATATATCATCACCGATTGTCACACATACTGAGATAAATATCATCACCTATGGCTACACATGCCAAGATACTATATCATCACCAGTTATCACACATACTGAGATAATATATCATCACCAATGGCCACACATACTGAGATAATATATCATCACCGATGGCAACACATACTGAGATAATATATCATCACCGATGGCCACACATACTGAGATAATATATCATCACCGATGGCCGCACATACTGAGATAATATATCATCACCGATGATCACACATACTGAGATAATATGTCTTAACCGATGGTCACACACACTGAGATAATATATCATCACTAGAGATGAGCGGGTTCGGTTTCTTTGAATCCGAACCCGCACGAACTTCACTTTTTTTTTCACGGGTCCGAGCGACTCGGATCTTCCCGCCTTGCTCGGTTAACCTGAGCGCGCCCGAACGTCATCATGACGCTGTCGGATTCTCGCGAGACTCGGATTCTATATAAGGAGCCGCGCGTCGCCGCCATTTTCACACGTGCATTGAGATTGATAGGGAGAGGACGTGGCTGGCGTCCTCTCCATTTAGATTAGATTTAGAAGAGAGAGAGAGAGAGAGAGAGATTGCTGTGATACTGTAGATTAGAAGAGAGTGCAGACAGAGTTTAGTGACTGACGACCACAGTGACCAGTGACCACCAGAGACAGTGCAGTTGAACTTGTTTGTTTTATTTAATAATATATCCGTTCTCTGCCTGAAAAAAACGATACACAGTCACACAGTGACTCAGTCTGTGTGCACTGCTCAGCCCAGTGTGCTGCACATCAATGTATTGTATTTGTATAAAGCTTATAATAATTGTGGGGGAGACTGGGGAGCACTGCAGGTTGTTGTTATAGCAGGAGCCAGGAGTACAATTGATAATATTATATTAAAATTAAACAGTGCACACTTTTGCTGCAGGAGTGCCACTGCCAGTGTGACTAGTGGTGACCAGTGCCTGACCACCAGTATATTAGTAGTATTGTATACTATCTCTTTATCAACCAGTCTATATTAGCAGCAGACACAGTACAGTGCGGTAGTTCACGGCTGTGGCTACCTCTGTGTCGGCACTCGGCAGGCAGTCCGTCCATCCATAATTGTATTATATACCACCTAACCGTGGTTTTTTTTTTCTTTCTTTATACCGTCGTCATAGTCATACTAGTTGTTACGAGTATACTACTATCTCTTTATCAACCAGTGTACAGTGCGGTAGTTCACGGCTGTGGCTACCTCTGTGTCGGCACTCGGCAGGCAGTCCGTCCATCCATAATTGTATTATAATATATACCACCTAACCGTGGTTTTTTTTTCATTCTTTATACCGTCGTCATACTAGTTGTTACGAGTATACTACTATCTCTTTATCAACCAGTGTACAGTGCGGTAGTTCACGGCTGTGGCTACCTCTGTGTCGGAACTCGGCAGGCAGTCCGTCCATCCATAATTGTATTATAATATATACCACCTAACCGTGGTTTTTTTTTCATTCTTTATACCGTTGTCATACTAGTTGTTACGAGTATACTACTATCTCTTTATCAACCAGTGTACAGTGCGGTAGTTCACGGCTGTGGCTACCTCTGTGTCGGAACTCGGCAGGCAGTCCGTCCATCCATAATTGTATTATAATATATACCACCTAACCGTGGTTTTTTTTTCATTCTTTATACCGTCGTCATACTAGTTGTTACGAGTATACTACTATCTCTTTATCAACCAGTGTACAGTGCGGTAGTTCACGGCTGTGGCTACCTCTGTGTCGGCACTCGGCAGGCAGTCCGTCCATCCATAATTGTATTATAATATATACCACCTAACCGTGGGTTTTTTTTTCATTCTTTATACCGTCGTCATACTAGTTGTTACGAGTATACTACTATCTCTTTATCAACCAGTGTACAGTGCGGTAGTTCACGGCTGTGGCTACCTCTGTGTCGGCACTCGGCAGGCAGTCCGTCCATCCATAATTGTGTTATATACCACCTAACCGTGGTTATTTTATACCACCTAACCGTGGCAGTCCGTCCATAATTGTATACTAGTATCCAATCCATCCATCTCCATTGTTTACCTGAGGTGCCTTTTAGTTCTGCCTATAAAATATGGAGAACAAAAAAGTTGAGGTTCCAAAATTAGGGAAAGATGAAGATCCACTTCCACCTCGTGCTGAAGCTGCTGCCACTAGTCATGGCCGAGACGATGAAATGCCAGCAACGTCGTCTGCCAAGGCCGATGCCCAATGTCATAGTACAGAGCATGTCAAATCCAAAACACCAAATATCAGAAAAAAAAGGACTCCAAAACCTAAAATAAAATTGTCGGAGGAGAAGCGTAAACTTGCCAATATGCCATTTACCACACGGAGTGGCAAGGAACGGCTGAGGCCCTGGCCTATGTTCATGGCTAGTGGTTCAGCTTCACATGAGGATGGAAGCACTCAGCCTCTCGCTAGAAAAATGAAACGACTCAAGCTGGCAAAAGCACAGCAAAGAACTGTGCGTTCTTCGAAATCCCAAATCCACAAGGAGAGTCCAATTGTGTCGGTTGCGATGCCTGACCTTCCCAACACTGGACGTGAAGAGCATGCGCCTTCCACCATTTGCACGCCCCCTGCAAGTGCTGGAAGGAGCACCCGCAGTCCAGTTCCTGATAGTGAGATTGAAGATGTCAGTGTTGAAGTCCACCAGGATGAGGAGGATATGGGTGCTGCTGGCGCTGGGGAGGAAATTGACCAGGAGGATTCTGATGGTGAGGTGGTTTGTTTAAGTCAGGCACCCGGGGAGACACCTGTTGTCCGTGGGAGGAATATGGCCGTTGACATGCCAGGTGAAAATACCAAAAAAATCAGCTCTTCGGTGTGGAGGTATTTCACCAGAAATGCGGACAACAGGTGTCAAGCCGTGTGTTCCCTTTGTCAAGCTGTAATAAGTAGGGGTAAGGACGTTAACCACCTCGGAACATCCTCCCTTATACGTCACCTGCAGCGCATTCATAATAAGTCAGTGACAAGTTCAAAAACTTTGGGTGACAGCGGAAGCAGTCCACTGACCAGTAAATCCCTTCCTCTTGTAACCAAGCTCACGCAAACCACCCCACCAACTCCCTCAGTGTCAATTTCCTCCTTCCCCAGGAATGCCAATAGTCCTGCAGGCCATGTCACTGGCAATTCTGACGATTCCTCTCCTGCCTGGGATTCCTCCGATGCATCCTTGCGTGTAACGCCTACTGCTGCTGGCGCTGCTGTTGTTGCTGCTGGGAGTCGATGGTCATCCCAGAGGGGAAGTCGTAAGACCACTTTTACTACTTCCACCAAGCAATTGACTGTCCAACAGTCATTTGCGAGGAAGATTAAATATCACAGCAGTCATCCTACTGCAAAGCGGATAACTGAGGCCTTGACATCCTGGGTGGTGAGAAACGTGGTTCCGGTATCCATCATTACTGCAGAGCCAACTAGAGACTAGTTGGAGGTACTGTGTCCCCGGTACCAAATACCATCTAGGTTCCATTTCTCTAGGCAGGCGATACCGAAAATGTACACAGACCTCAGAAAAAGAGTCACCAGTGTCCTAAAAAATGCAGCTGTACCCAATGTCCACTTAACCACGGACATGTGGACAAGTGGAGCAGGGCAGGGTCAGGACTATATGACTGTGACAGCCCACTGGGTAGATGTATGGACTCCCGCCGCAAGAACAGCAGCGGCGGCACCAGTAGCAGCATCTCGCAAACGCCAACTCGTTCCTAGGCAGGCTACGCTTTGTATCACCGGTTTCCAGAATACGCACACAGCTGAAAACCTCTTACGGCAACTGAGGAAGATCATCGCGGAATGGCTTACCCCAATTGGACTCTCCTGTGGATTTGTGGCATCGGACAACGCCAGCAATATTGTGCGTGCATTACATCTGGGCAAATTCCAGCACGTCCCATGTTTTGCACATACCTTGAATTTGGTGGTGCAGAATTTTTTAAAAAACGACAGGGGCGTGCAAGAGATGCTGGCGGTGGGCAGAAAAATTGCGGGACACTTTCGGCGTACAGGCAGCACGTACAGAAGACTGGAGCACCACCAAAAACGCCTGAACCTGCCCTGCCATCATCTGAAGCTGGAGGTGGTAACGAGGTGGAATTCAACCCTCTATATGCTTCAGAGGTTGGAGGAGCAGCAAAAGGCCATTCAAGCCTATACAACTGACCACGATATAGGAGGTGGAATGCACCTGTCTCAAGCGCAGTGGAGAATGATTTCAACGTTGTGCAAGGTTCTGCAACCTTTTGAACTTGCCACACGTGAAGTCAGTTCAGACACTGCCAGCCTGAGTCAGGTCATTCCCCTCATCAGGCTTTTGCAGAAGAAGCTGGAGACATTGAAGGAGGAGCTAAGACAGAGCGATTCCGCTAGGCATGTGGGACTTGTGGATGGAGCCCTTAATTCGCTTAACAAGGATTCACGGGTGGTCAATCTGTTGAAATCAGAGCACTACATTTTGGCCACCGTGCTCGATCCTAGATTTAAAACCTACCTTGGATCTCTCTTTCCGGCGCACACAAGTCTGCTGGGTTTCAAAGACCTGCTGGTGAGAAAATTGTCAAGTCAAGCGGAACGCGACCTGTCAACATCTCCTCCTTCACATTCTCCCGCAACAGGGGGTGCGAGGAAAAGGCTCAGAATTCCGAGCCCACCCGCTGGCGGTGATGCAGGGCAGTCTGGAGCGACTGCTGATGCTGACATCTGGTCCGGACTGAAGGACCTGACAACCATTACGGACATGTCGTCTACTGTCACTGCATATGATTCTCTCACCATTGATAGAATGGTGGAGGATTATATGAGTGACCGCATCCAAGTAGGCACGTCACACAGTCCGTACTTATACTGGCAGGAAAAAGAGGCAATTTGGAGGCCCTTGCACAAACTGGCTTTATTCTACCTAAGTTGCCCTCCCACAAGTGTGTACTCCGAAAGAGTGTTTAGTGCCGCCGCTCACCTTGTCAGCAATCGGCGTACGAGGTTACATCCAGAAAATGTGGAGAAGATGATGTTCATTAAAATGAATTATAATCAATTCCTCCGCGGAGACATTGACCAGCAGCAATTGCCTCCACAAAGTACACAGGGAGCTGACATGGTGGATTCCAGTGGGGACGAATTGATAATCTGTGAGGAGGGGGATGTACACGGTGATATATCGGAGGATGATGATGAAGTGGACATCTTGCCTCTGTAGAGCCAGTTTGTGCAAGGAGAGATTAATTGCTTCTTTTTTGGTGGGGGTCCAAACCAACCCGTCATTTCAGTCACAGTCGTGTGGCAGACCCTGTCACTGAAATGATGGGTTGGTTAAAGTGTGCATGTCCTGTTTATACAACATAAGGGTGGGTGGGAGGGCCCAAGGACAATTCCATCTTGCACCTCTTTTTTCTTTTCTTTTTCTTTGCGTCATGTGCTGTTTGGGGAGGGTTTTTTGGAAGGGACATCCTGCGTGACACTGCAGTGCCACTCCTAGATGGGCCCGGTGTTTGTGTCGGCCACTAGGGTCGCTTATCTTTCTCACACAGTCAGCTACCTCATTGCGCCTCTTTTTTTCTTTGCGTCATGTGCTGTTTGGGGAGGGTTTTTTGGAAGGGCCATCCTGCGTGACACTGCAGTGCCACTCCTAGATGGGCCCGGTGTTTGTGTCGGCCACTAGGGTCGCTTATCTTTCTCACACAGTCAGCTACCTCATTGCGCCTCTTTTTTTCTTTGCGTCATGTGCTGTTTGGGGAGGGTTTTTTGGAAGGGACATCCTGCGTGACACTGCAGTGCCACTCCTAGATGGGCCCGGTGTTTGTGTCGGCCACTAGGGTCGCTAATCTTACTCACACAGCTACCTCATTGCGCCTCTTTTTTTCTTTGCGTCATGTGCTGTTTGGGGAGGGTTTTTTGGAAGGGACATCCTGCGTGACACTGCAGTGCCACTCCTAGATGGGCCCGGTGTTTGTGTCGGCCACTAGGGTCGCTTATCTTTCTCACACAGTCAGCTACCTCATTGCGCCTCTTTTTTTCTTTGCGTCATGTGCTGTTTGGGGAGGGTTTTTTGGAAGGGACATCCTGCGTGACACTGCAGTGCCACTCCTAGATGGGCACGGTGTTTGTGTCGGCCACTAGGGTCGCTTATCTTACTCACACAGCGACCTCGGTGCAAATTTTAGGACTAAAAATAATATTGTGAGGTGTGATGTGTTCAGAATAGGCTGAAAATGAGTGTAAATTATGTTTTTTGAGGTTAATAATACTTTGGGATCAAAATGACCCCCAAATTCTATGATTTAAGCTGTTTTTTAGTGTTTTTTGAAAAAAATACCCGAATCCAAAACACACCCGAATCCGACAAAAAAAATTCTGTGAGGTTTTGCCAAAACGCGGTCGAACCCAAAACACGGCCGCGGAACCGAACCCAAAACCAAAACACAAAACCCGAAAAGTTTCAGGCGCTCATCACTAATCATCACCGATGGCCACACATACTGACATAATATATCATCACCGATTGTCTCACATACTGAGATAATATGTCATCACCAATGGTCACACATACTGAGATAATATATCATCAACGATTCTCACACATACTGAGATAATATATCATCACCGATGCCCACACATACTGAGATAATATACCATCACCGATTGTCACACATACTGAGATAATATGTCATCACCGATGGTCACACATACTGGGATAATACATTATCACCGATGGCCACACATACTGAGATAATATATCATCACCGATGGTCACACATACTGAGATAATATGTCATCACCGATGGTCACACACAACGAGATAATATATCATCACCGATGGCCACACACACTGAGATAATATATTATCACCGATGGCCACACACATTGAGATAATATATCATCACCGATGGCCACACATGCCAAGATACTATATCATCACCAGTTAACTTATCACACATACTGAGATAATATATCATCACCGATGGCCACACATACTGAGATAATATATCATCACCGATGGCAACACATGCCAAGATACTATATCCTCACCAGTTATCACACATACTGAGAAAATATATCATCACCGATGGCCATACATACTGAGATAATATATCATCACAGATGGCCGCACATACTGAGATAATATATCATCACCGATGGTCACACATACTGAGATAATATGTCATCACTGATGGTCACACATACTGAGATAATATATCATCACCGATGGCCACACATACTGACATAATATATCATCAACGATTGTCACACATACTGAGATAATACATTATCACCGATGGCCACACATACTGAGATAATATATCATCACCGATGGCCACACACACTGAGATAATTAATCATCACCGATGGCCACAAACACTGAGGTAATATATCATCACCGATGGTCACACATACTGAGATAATATATCAACACCGATGGCCACACATACTGACATAATATATCATCACCGATGGCCACACATACTAACATAATATATCATCACCGATGGCCACACATACTGACATAATATATCATCACCGATGGCCACACACAATCAGATAATATATCATCACCAATGGTCACACACACTGAGATAATATATCATCACCGATGGTCACACATACTGAGATAATATATCATCACCGATGGCCACACACACTAAGATAATATATCATCCCCGATGGCCACACACATTGAGATAGTATATCATCCCCGATGCCCACACATACTGAGATAATATGTCATCACTGATGGACACACATACTGAGATAATATATCATCACCGATGGTCACACATACTGAGATAATATATCAACACCGATTGTCACACATACTGAGATAATACATTATCACTGATGTCCACACATACTGAGATAATATATCGTCACCGATGGTCAAACATACTGAGATAATATGTCTTTACCTATGGTCACACACACTGAGATAATTAATCATCACCGATGGCCACACATACTGACCTAATATATCATCAACGATTGTCACACATACTGATATAATACATTATCACCGATGACCACACACACTGAGTTAATTAATCATCACCGATGGCCACACACACTGAGGTAATATATCATCACCGATGGTCATACATACTGATATAATATATCAACACCTATGGCCACACATACTGACATAATATATCATCACCGATGGCCACACATACTAACATAATATATCATCACCGATGGCCACACATACTGACATAATATATCATCACCGATGGCCACACACAATCAGATAATATATCATCACCAATGGTCACACACACTGAGATAATATATCATCACCGATGGTCACACATACTGACATAATATATCATCACCGATGGCCACACACACTGAGATAATATATCATCACTGATGGCCACACATACTGAGATAATATATCATCACCGATGGCCACACATACTGAGATAATATATCATCACCGATGGCCGCACATACTGACATAATATATCATCACCGATTGTCACACAAACTGAGATAATACATTATCACCGATGGCCACACATACTGAGATAATATATCACCACCGATGGTCACACATACTGAGATAATATGTCATCACCGATGGTCACACATACTGAGATAATATATCATCACCGATGCCCACACATACTGAGATAATATATCATCACCGATTGTCACACATACTGAGATAATATGTCTTCACCGATGGTCACACATACTGAGATAATACATTATCACCGATGGCCACACATACTGAGATAATATATCATCACCGATGGTCACATATACTGAGATAATATGTCTTCACCTATGGTCACACACACTGAGATAATTAATCATCACCGATGGCCACACACACTGAGATAATATATCATCACCGATGGCCACACAAACTGAGAAAAAATATCATCACCGATGGCCGCACATACTGAGATAATATATCATCACCGATTGTCACACAAACTGAGATAATACATTATCACCGATGGCCACACATACTGAGATAATATATCACCACCGATGGTCACACATACTGAGATAATATGTCATCACCGATGGTCACACACACCGAGATAATATATCATCACCGTTGGCCACACACACTGAAATAATTAATCATCACCGATGGCCACACACACTGAGATAATATATCATCACCGATGGCCACACATGCCAAGATACTATATCATCACCAGTTATCACACATACTGAGATAATATATCATCACCGATGGCCATACATACTGACATAATATATCATCACCGATGGCCACACATACTAACTTAATATATCATCACCGATGGCCACACATACTGACATAATATATCATCACCGATGGCCACACACAATCAGATAATATATCATCACCAATGGTCACACACACTGAGATAATATATCATCACCGATGGTCACACATACTGAGATAATATATCATCACCGATGGCCACACACACTAAGATAATATATCATCCCCGATGGCCACACACATTGAGATAGTATATCATCCCCGATGCCCACACATACTGAGATAATATGTCATCACCGATGGACACACATACTGAGATAATATATCATCACCGATGGTCACACATACTGAGATAATATATCAACACCGATTGTCACACATACTGAGATAATACATTATCACTGATGTCCACACATACTGAGATAATATATCGTCTCCGATGGTCAAACATACTGAGATAATATGTCTTTACCTATGGTCACACACACTGAGATAATTAATCATCACCGATGGCCACACATACTGACCTAATATATCATCAACGATTGTCACACATACTGATATAATACATTATCACCGATGACCACACACACTGAGTTAATTAATCATCACCGATGGCCACACACACTGAGGTAATATATCATCACCGATGGTCACACATACTGATATAATATATCAACACCTATGGCCACACATACTGACATAATATATCATCACCGATGGCCACACATACTAACATAATATATCATCACCGATGGCCACACATACTGACATAATATATCATCACCGATGGCCACACACAATCAGATAATATATCATCACCAATGGTCACACACACTGAGATAATATATTATCACCGATGGTCACACATACTGACATAATATATCATCACCGATGGCCACACACACTGAGATAATATATCATCACTGATGGCCACACATACTGAGATAATATATCATCACCGATGGCCACACATACTGAGATAATATATCATCACCGATGGCCGCACATACTGACATAATATATCATCACCGATTGTCACACAAACTGAGATAATACATTATCACCGATGGCCACACATACTGAGATAATATATCACAACCGATGGTCACACATACTGAGATAATATGTCATCACCGATGGTCACACATACTGACATAATATATCATCACCGATGGCCACACATACTGAGATAATATATCATCACCGATGCCCACACATACTGAGATAATATATCATCACCGATTGTCACACATACTGAGATAATATGTCTTCACCGATTGTCACACATACTGAGATAATACATTATCACCGATGGCCACACATACTGAGATAATATATCATCACCGATGGTCACATATACTGAGATAATATGTCTTCACCTATGGTCACACACACTGAGATAATTAATCATCACCGATGGCCACACACACTGAGATAATATATCATCACCGATGGCCACACAAACTGAGAAAAAATATCATCACCGATGGCCACACATACTGACATAATATATCATCACCGATTGTCACACAAACTGAGATAATACATTATCACCGATGGCCACACATACTGAGATAATATATCACCACCGATGGTCACACATACTGAGATAATATGTCATCACCGATGGTCACACACACCGAGATAATATATCATCACCGTTGGCCACACACACTGAAATAATTAATCATCACCGATGGCCACACACACTGAGATAATATATCATCACCGATGGCCACACATGCCAAGATACTATATCATCACCAGTTATCACACATACTGAGATAATATATCATCACCGATGGCCATACATACTGACATAATATATCATCACCGATGGCCGCACATACTGAGATAATATATCATCTCCGATGGTCACACACACTGAGATAATATGTCATCACCAATGGTCACACATATTGAGATAATATATCATCAACGATTCTCACACATACTGAGATAATATATCATCACTGATGCCCACACATACTGAGATAATATACCATCACTGATTGTCACACATACTGAGATAATATGTCATCACCGATGGTCATGCATACTGGGATAATACATTATCACCGTTGGCCACACATACTGAGATAATATATCATCACCGATGGACACACATACGGAGATAATATATCATCACCGATGGTCACACACACTGAGATAATTAATCATCACCGATGGCCACACACACTGAGATAATATGTCATCACCGATGGCCACACACACTGAGATAATTATTCATCACTGATGGCCACACACACTGAGATAATATATCATCACCTATGGCTACACATGCCAAGATACTATATCATCACCAGTTATCACACATACTGAGATAATATATCATCACCAATGGCCACACATACTGAGATAATATATCATCACCGATGGCCACACATACTGACATAATATATCATCACCGATGGCCTCACACAATGAGATAATATATCATCACCAATGGTCACACACACTGAGATAATATATCATCACCGATGGTCACACATACTGAGATAATATATCATCACCGATAGCCACACACACTGAGATAATATATCATCACCGATGGTCACACATACTGAGATAATATATCATCACCGATGGCCACACATACTGAGATAATATATCATCACCGATGGCCACACATACTGAGATAATATATCATCACCGATAGCCACACACACTGAGATAATATATCATCACCGATGGTCACACATACTGAGATAATATATCATCACCGATGGCCACACACACTGAGATAATATATCATCACCGACAGGGACGGATTGGGAGATAAAAGTGGCCCTGGAAAAAATTCTAGAAGTGGCTTTGTGGGCGGCATCAAATCAACTGTAGGCGGGATCAATACAAAAGTAGGCGGGATTACTGCTTCAAAATATAATGTAGGCGGAGTTACACCAACAAAAGGCAGATCATGTTAGTGTTCACTCTAGGATTTTTAGGGCAGGGTGCTGATCACAGGGAGGGCATATTTTTCATTCGGGTGGGCACTTTTTTAAGTTAGAAGGGCAAAATTACGTACAGTACATACTATAATGCTTGGTGCTCCCATTCCCACAGGACAAAGCATGGACAGTGCGCGCCGAAGGCGCGCGTCAAAAATGTAGGGGCGTTGTTTCATGTGGAAGGGGCGTGGCCACATAACAGTGGCAATTCACATTACACCACACAGTAGTGCACCTAATACACAATGCACCAGGTAGAACCTCCTATACACACTGCGACAAGTAGAGCACGTTATACATATTGCGCCAGATAGAGCATGTTATACACATTGCGCCAGGTAGAGAGCACTGAGACACACTGCACCAGGTAGAGAGCACTGAGGCACATTGCACCAGGTAGAGCACTGAGGCTCATTGCACCAGGTAGAGAGCACAGAGACACATTGCACCAGGTAGAGCACTGAGACACACTGCACCAGGTAGAGAGCACTGAGGCACATTGCACCAGGTAGAGAGCACTGAGGCACATTGCACCAGGTAGAGAGCACTGAGGCACATTGCACCAGGTAGAGAGCACAGAGACACATTGCACCAGGTAGAAAGCACTGAGGCATATTGCACCAGGTAGACAGTACAGAGACACATTGCACCAGGTAGAGAGCACTGAGGCACACTTCACCATGTAGAGAGCACTAAGGCATACTGCACCATGTAGAGAGCACTGAGGCACACTGCACCATGTAGAGAGCACTGAGGCACATTGCACCAGGTAGAGAGTACTGCAACACATTGCACCAGGTAGAGAGCACAGAGACACATTGCACCAGGTAGAGAGCACAGAGACACATTGCACCAGGTAGAGAGCACAGAGACACACTGCACCAGGTAGAGAGCACAGAGACACACTGCACCAGGTAGAGAGCACAGAGACACATTGCACCAGGTAGAGAGCACAGAGACACATTGCACCAGGTAGAGAGCACTGAGACACACTGCACCAAGTAGAGAGCACCGAGACACATTGCACCAGGTAGAGAGCACAGAGACACATTGCACCAGGTAGAGAGCACAGAGACACATTGCACCAGGTAGAGAGCACAGAGAAACATTGCACCAGGTAGAGAGCTCCGAGAAACATTGCACCAGGTAGAGAGCACTGAGACACACTGCACCAGGTAGAGAGCACTGAGGCACACTGCACCAGGTAGAGAGCACTGAGGCACACTGCACCAGGTAGAGAGCACTGAGACACACTGCACCAGGTAGAGAGCACTGAGACACACTGCACCAGGTAGAGAGCACTGAGACACACTGTACCAGATAGAGAGCACTGAGACACATTGCACCAGGTAGAGAGCACTGAGACACACTGCACCAGATAGAGAGCACTGAAACACACTGCATCAGGTAGAGAGCACTGAGACACACTGCACCAGATAGAGAGCACTGAGGCACATTGCACCAGGTAGAGAGCACTGAGACACACTGCACCAGGTAGAGAGCACTGAGACACATTGCACCAGGTAGAGAGCACTGAGACACATTGCACCAGGTAGAGAGCACTGAGGCACACTGCACCAGGTAGAGAGCACTGAGGCACACTGCACCAGGTAGAGAGCACTGAGGCACACTGCACCAGGTAGAGAGCACTGAGGCACACTGTAACAAAAAAATAAAAAAGCGAGAAACCTGGTCCAATGCACTAAAGGGGATCCATGTTTATGGATCCCCTTTCCCTGAATGCCGGGACCCCACTGTGACTCCTGTCACTAGAGGACCTGGCAGCAAATCATGGAGCGTTATGTCATAGCACTCTCCTGATTGGCTGAGCGCTCCTGGCCTGTCAATCAGACGGAGTGGTCCTCCATTATAGTCAATGGTGGGAAAATTGCGGTCTGCGGATAATCGAGAGGTTAATTGAGGTCACTCTTGTGGGTGACATCAATTAACTTTGCGGTTAGCCGCAGACATCTAAACCCCCAGACACAAAAGTACACCTCACACCCCCATACATAAAATTACACCTCACACCCCCAGACACAAAATTACACCTGACACCTATAAAATTACACCTCACACCCCAAGACACAAAATTACACCTCACACCCATAAAATGATACCTCACACCCATAAATTTACACCTCACACCCCCAGAAACAAAATTACACCTCACACCCTAGACATAAAATTACACCTCACCGCAGACATAAAATTACACCCGACACCTATAAAATTACACCCGACACCCATAAAACTACACCTCACACCCCCAGACATAAAATTACACCCGACACCAATAAAACTACACCTCACACCCCCAGACATAAAATTACACCTCACACCCCCAGACATAAAATTACACCCGACACCTATAAAATTACACCCGACACCCATAAAACTACACCTCACACCCCCAGACATAAAATTACACCTCACACCCCAAGACACAAAATTACACCTCACACCCCATGACACAAAATTACACCTCACACCCAGGACACTAAATTACACCTCACACCCCAAGATACTAAATTACACCTCACACTGTTAAAATTACACCTCACACCCCAAGACTCAAAATTACACCTGACACCTATAAAATTACACCTCACACTCCCAGACATAAAATGAAACCAGACACCTATAAAATTACACCTGACACCAATAAAACTACACCTCACACCCCAAGACACAAAATTACACCTCACACCCAGGACACTAAATTACACCTCACACCCCAAGATACTAAATTACACCTCACAACCCAAGATACTAAATTACACCTCACACCCCAAGATACTAAATTACACCTTACACCGTTAAAATTACACCTCACACCCCAGGAGACAAAATTACACCTCACACCCATAAAATTACACCTCACACCCCCAGACATAAAATTACACCCAACACTCATAAAACTACACCTCACACCCCAAGACACAAAATGACACCTCACACCCCAGGACACTAAATTACACCTCACACCCCAAGATACTAAATTACACCTCACACCCCAAGACACTAAATTACACCCGACACCCCAAGACATAAAATTACACCTCACTCCCCAAGACACAAAATTACACCTCACTCCCCAAGACACAAAATTACACCTCACTCCCCAAGACACAAAATTACATCTCACACCCATAAAATTACACCTCACACCCATAGACATAAAATTATACCTCACATCCCAAGACATAAAATTACCCCCGACACCTATAAAATTACACCCGACACCCCAAGACACAAAATTACACCTCACTCCCCAAGACACAAAATTACACCTTGCACCCATAAAATGACATCTCACACCCCCAAACATAAAATTACACCTCACTCCCCCAAGCACAAAATTACACCTCACCCCCCTACACAAAATTACACCTCACCCCCCCTACACAAAATTACACCTTACCCCCCTAACACAAAATTACACCTCACCCATAAAATTACACCTCACACCTCCAGAGCACTGTACACGAGTCATACCACCTCACCTCTCCTACTGTAGAATGTGTGCACCCACCGCGGCCGCACCTTCTCTTCCTGCAAGGTCCGCGCTGATTACGTCTGTGGCGCTTGGCGCGCGGACCTCCTCTTCAGGTCAGCCGGTTGGGGACGGGGCCGCTGACTAGAAAACGGCCGCTGCATTGCCCACAATGAAGCAAGTGACATAGAGGGGGGGCGGGGACGGTTCTGTGGCCGCAGCAAGGCATAAGCAGAGTATGTGGAGGGGGGCGTGTCCGGCTCTCCTGATAGCGGCCGCTGCAGCAAGGCATAAGCAGATGACATGGGGGGGTGTGGCCGGCTCCCCTGATAGCGGCCATTGGCCGAAGCAGCTAGGTGACTAGTGACGTGCCGTGGGGGGGGGGGGGGCCGCACACAGGCATAAGCTGTTGAGGGGAAGGGTGGGGCAGCATGAGATGGTGATTTGCAGGGCCGGCTCTCCTGACAGCGGCCGCAGACTGTATTACATTTTGCAGGTATTGTGCCTGCCTGGTAACGCAGAGGGGGGCGGGGCCGCGTAGGACAGGCGGCCCCACGACCCAATCGGCCCCCCGGGGAAACTCCCGGTGACTTCTATGGCCAATCCGGCCCTGATCACCGATGGCCACACACACTGAGATAATATATCATCACCGATGGCCACACACACTGAGATAATATAGCATCACCGATGGCCACACACACTGAGATAATATAGCATCACCGATGGCCACACACATTGAGATAGTATATCATCCCCGATGCCCACACATACTGAGATAAATATCATCACCTATGGCTACACATGCCAAGATACTATATCATCACCAGTTATCACACATACTGAGATAATATATCATCACCAATGGCCACACATACTGAGATAATATATCATCACCGATGGCCACACATACTGAGATAATATATCATCACCGATGGCCACACATACTGACATAATATATCATCACCGATTGTCACACAAACTGAGATAATATATTATCACCGATGGCCACACATACTGAGATAATATATCACCACCGATGGTCACACATACTGAGATAATATGTCATCACCGATGGTCACACATACTGACATAATATATCATCACCGATGGCCACACATACTGAGATAATATATCATCACCGATGCCCACACATACTGAGATAATATATCATCACCGATTGTCACACATACTAAGATAATATGTCTTCACCGATTGTCACACATACTGAGATAATACATTATCACCGATGGCCACACATACTGAGATAATATATCATCACCGATGGTCACATATACTGAGATAATATGTCTTCACCTATGGTCACACACACTGAGATAATTAATCATCACCGATGGCCACACACACACTGAGATAATATATCATCACCGATGGCCACACAAACTGAGAAAAAATATCATCACCGATGGCCGCACATACTGACATAATATATCATCACCGATTGTCACACAAACTGAGATAATACATTATCACCGATGGCCACACATACTGAGATAATATATCACCACCGATGGTCACACATACTGAGATAATATGTCATCACCGATGGTCACACACACCGAGATAATATATCATCACCGTTGGCCACACACACTGAAATAATTAATCATCACCGATGGCCACACACACTGAGATAATATATCATCACCGATGGCCACACATGCCAAGATACTATATCATCACCAGTTATCACACATACTGAGATAATATATCATCACCGATGGCCATACATACTGACATAATATGTCATCACCGATGGCCGCACATACTGAGATAATATATCATCTCCGATGGTCACACACACTGAGATAATATGTCATCACCAATGGTCACACATACTGAGATAATATATCATCAACGATTCTCACACATACTGAGATAATATATCATCACCGATGCCCACACATACTGAGATAATATACCATCACCGATTGTCACACATACTGAGATAATATGTCATCACCGATGGTCACACATACTGGGATAATACATTATCACCGTTGGCCACACATACTGAGATAATATATCATCACCGATGGACACACATACGGAGATAATATATCATCACCGATGGTCACACACACTGAGATAATTAATCATCACCGATGGCCACACACACTGAGATAATATGTCATCACCGATGGCCACACACACTGAGATAATTATTCATCACTGATGGCCACACACACTGAGATAATATATCATCACCTATGGCTACACATGCCAAGATACTATATCATCACCAGTTATCACACATACTGAGATAATATATCATCACCAATGGCCACACATACTGAGATAATATATCATCACCGATGGCCACACATACTGACATAATATATCATCACCGATGGCCTCACACAATGAGATAATATATCATCACCAATGGTCACACACACTGAGATAATATATCATCACCGATGGTCACACATACTGAGATAATATATCATCACCGATAGCCACACACACTGAGATAATATATCATCACTGATGGCCACACACACTGAGATAATATATCATCACCGATGGCCACACACACTGAGATAATATATCATCACCGATGGCCACACACACTGAGATAATATAGCATCACCGATGGACACACACACTGAGATAATATAGCATCACCGATGGCCACACACATTGAGATAGTATATCATCCCCGATGCCCACACATACTGAGATAATATATCATCACCGATGGACACACATACTGAGATAATATATCATCACCGATTGTCACACATACTGAGATAAATATCATCACCTATGGCTACACATGCCAAGATACTATATCATCACCAGTTATCACACATACTGAGATAATATATCATCACCAATGGCCACACATACTGAGATAATATATCATCACCGATGGCAACACATACTGAGATAATATATCATCACCGATGGCCACACATACTGAGATAATATATCATCACCGATGGCCGCACATACTGAGATAATATATCATCACCGATGATCACACATACTGAGATAATATGTCTTAACCGATGGTCACACACACTGAGATAATATATCATCACTAGAGATGAGCGGGTTCGGTTTCTTTGAATCCGAACCCGCACGAACTTCACTTTTTTTTTCACGGGTCCGAGCGACTCGGATCTTCCCGCCTTGCTCGGTTAACCCGAGCGCGCCCGAACGTCATCATGACGCTGTCGGATTCTCGCGAGACTCGGATTCTATATAAGGAGCCGCGCGTCGCCGCCATTTTCACACGTGCATTGAGATTGATAGGGAGAGGACGTGGCTGGCGTCCTCTCCATTTAGATTAGATTTAGAAGAGAGAGAGAGAGAGAGAGAGAGAGATTGCTGTGATACTGTAGATTAGAAGAGAGTGCAGACAGAGTTTAGTGACTGACGACCACAGTGACCAGTGACCACCAGAGACAGTGCAGTTGAACTTGTTTGTTTTATTTAATAATATATCCGTTCTCTGCCTGAAAAAAACGATACACAGTCACACAGTGACTCAGTCTGTGTGCACTGCTCAGCCCAGTGTGCTGCACATCAATGTATTGTATTTGTATAAAGCTTATAATAATTGTGGGGGAGACTGGGGAGCACTGCAGGTTGTTGTTATAGCAGGAGCCAGGAGTACAATTGATAATATTATATTAAAATTAAACAGTGCACACTTTTGCTGCAGGAGTGCCACTGCCAGTGTGACTAGTGGTGACCAGTGCCTGACCACCAGTATATTAGTAGTATTGTATACTATCTCTTTATCAACCAGTCTATATTAGCAGCAGACACAGTACAGTGCGGTAGTTCACGGCTGTGGCTACCTCTGTGTCGGCACTCGGCAGGCAGTCCGTCCATCCATAATTGTATTATATACCACCTAACCGTGGTTTTTTTTTTCTTTCTTTATACCGTCGTCATAGTCATACTAGTTGTTACGAGTATACTACTATCTCTTTATCAACCAGTGTACAGTGCGGTAGTTCACGGCTGTGGCTACCTCTGTGTCGGCACTCGGCAGGCAGTCCGTCCATCCATAATTGTATTATAATATATACCACCTAACCGTGGTTTTTTTTTCATTCTTTATACCGTCGTCATACTAGTTGTTATGAGTATACTACTATCTCTTTATCAACCAGTGTACAGTGCGGTAGTTCACGGCTGTGGCTACCTCTGTGTCGGAACTCGGCAGGCAGTCCGTCCATCCATAATTGTATTATAATATATACCACCTAACCGTGGTTTTTTTTTCATTCTTTATACCGTTGTCATACTAGTTGTTACGAGTATACTACTATCTCTTTATCAACCAGTGTACAGTGCGGTAGTTCACGGCTGTGGCTACCTCTGTGTCGGAACTCGGCAGGCAGTCCGTCCATCCATAATTGTATTATAATATATACCACCTAACCGTGGTTTTTTTTTCATTCTTTATACCGTCGTCATACTAGTTGTTACGAGTATACTACTATCTCTTTATCAACCAGTGTACAGTGCGGTAGTTCACGGCTGTGGCTACCTCTGTGTCGGCACTCGGCAGGCAGTCCGTCCATCCATAATTGTATTATAATATATACCACCTAACCGTGGTTTTTTTTTCATTCTTTATACCGTCGTCATACTAGTTGTTACGAGTATACTACTATCTCTTTATCAACCAGTGTACAGTGCGGTAGTTCACGGCTGTGGCTACCTCTGTGTCGGCACTCGGCAGGCAGTCCGTCCATCCATAATTGTATTATATACCACCTAACCGTGGTTATTTTATACCACCTAACCGTGGCAGTCCGTCCATAATTGTATACTAGTATCCAATCCATCCATCTCCATTGTTTACCTGAGGTGCCTTTTAGTTCTGCCTATAAAATATGGAGAACAAAAAAGTTGAGGTTCCAAAATTAGGGAAAGATGAAGATCCACTTCCACCTCGTGCTGAAGCTGCTGCCACTAGTCATGGCCGAGACGATGAAATGCCAGCAACGTCGTCTGCCAAGGCCGATGCCCAATGTCATAGTACAGAGCATGTCAAATCCAAAACACCAAATATCAGAAAAAAAAGGACTCCAAAACCTAAAATAAAATTGTCGGAGGAGAAGCGTAAACTTGCCAATATGCCATTTACCACACGGAGTGGCAAGGAACGGCTGAGGCCCTGGCCTATGTTCATGGCTAGTGGTTCAGCTTCACATGAGGATGGAAGCACTCAGCCTCTCGCTAGAAAAATGAAACGACTCAAGCTGGCAAAAGCACAGCAAAGAACTGTGCGTTCTTCGAAATCCCAAATCCACAAGGAGAGTCCAATTGTGTCGGTTGCGATGCCTGACCTTCCCAACACTGGACGTGAAGAGCATGCGCCTTCCACCATTTGCACGCCCCCTGCAAGTGCTGGAAGGAGCACCCGCAGTCCAGTTCCTGATAGTGAGATTGAAGATGTCAGTGTTGAAGTCCACCAGGATGAGGAGGATATGGGTGTTGCTGGCGCTGGGGAGGAAATTGACCAGGAGGATTCTGATGGTGAGGTGGTTTGTTTAAGTCAGGCACCCGGGGAGACACCTATTGTCCGTGGGAGGAATATGGCCGTTGACATGCCAGGTGAAAATACCAAAAAAATCAGCTCTTCGGTGTGGAGGTATTTCACCAGAAATGCGGACAACAGGTGTCAAGCCGTGTGTTCCCTTTGTCAAGCTGTAATAAGTAGGGGTAAGGACGTTAACCACCTCGGAACATCCTCCCTTATACGTCACCTGCAGCGCATTCATAATAAGTCAGTGACAAGTTCAAAAACTTTGGGTGACAGCGGAAGCAGTCCACTGACCAGTAAATCCCTTCCTCTTGTAACCAAGCTCACGCAAACCACCCCACCAACTCCCTCAGTGTCAATTTCCTCCTTCCCCAGGAATGCCAATAGTCCTGCAGGCCATGTCACTGGCAATTCTGACGATTCCTCTCCTGCCTGGGATTCCTCCGATGCATCCTTGCGTGTAACGCCTACTGCTGCTGGCGCTGCTGTTGTTGCTGCTGGGAGTCGATGGTCATCCCAGAGGGGAAGTCGTAAGACCACTTTTACTACTTCCACCAAGCAATTGACTGTCCAACAGTCATTTGCGAGGAAGATTAAATATCACAGCAGTCATCCTACTGCAAAGCGGATAACTGAGGCCTTGACATCCTGGGTGGTGAGAAACGTGGTTCCGGTATCCATCATTACTGCAGAGCCAACTAGAGACTTGTTGGAGGTACTGTGTCCCCGGTACCAAATACCATCTAGGTTCCATTTCTCTAGGCAGGCGATACCGAAAATGTACACAGACCTCAGAAAAAGAGTCACCAGTGTCCTAAAAAATGCAGCTGTACCCAATGTCCACTTAACCACGGACATGTGGACAAGTGGAGCAGGGCAGGGTCAGGACTATATGACTGTGACAGCCCACTGGGTAGATGTATGGACTCCCGCCGCAAGAACAGCAGCGGCGGCACCAGTAGCAGCATCTCGCAAACGCCAACTCGTTCCTAGGCAGGCTACGCTTTGTATCACCGGTTTTCAGAATACGCACACAGCTGAAAACCTCTTACGGCAACTGAGGAAGATCATCGCGGAATGGCTTACCCCAATTGGACTCTCCTGTGGATTTGTGGCATCGGACAACGCCAGCAATATTGTGCGTGCATTACATCTGGGCAAATTCCAGCACGTCCCATGTTTTGCACATACCTTGAATTTGGTGGTGCAGAATTTTTTAAAAAACGACAGGGGCGTGCAAGAGATGCTGGCGGTGGGCAGAAAAATTGCGGGACACTTTCGGCGTACAGGCAGCACGTACAGAAGACTGGAGCACCACCAAAAACGCCTGAACCTGCCCTGCCATCATCTGAAGCAGGAGGTGGTAACGAGGTGGAATTCAACCCTCTATATGCTTCAGAGGTTGGAGGAGCAGCAAAAGGCCATTCAAGCCTATACAACTGACCACGATATAGGAGGTGGAATGCACCTGTCTCAAGCGCAGTGGAGAATGATTTCAACGTTGTGCAAGGTTCTGCAACCTTTTGAACTTGCCACACGTGAAGTCAGTTCAGACACTGCCAGCCTGAGTCAGGTCATTCCCCTCATCAGGCTTTTGCAGAAGAAGCTGGAGACATTGAAGGAGGAGCTAAGACAGAGCGATTCCGCTAGGCATGTGGGACTTGTGGATGGAGCCCTTAATTCGCTTAACAAGGATTCACGGGTGGTCAATCTGTTGAAATCAGAGCACTACATTTTGGCCACCGTGCTCGATCCTAGATTTAAAACCTACCTTGGATCTCTCTTTCCGGCGCACACAAGTCTGCTGGGTTTCAAAGACCTGCTGGTGAGAAAATTGTCAAGTCAAGCGGAACGCGACCTGTCAACATCTCCTCCTTCACATTCTCCCGCAACTGGGGGTGCGAGGAAAAGGCTCAGAATTCCGAGCCCACCCGCTGGCGGTGATGCAGGGCAGTCTGGAGCGACTGCTGATGCTGACATCTGGTCCGGACTGAAGGACCTGACAACCATTACGGACATGTCGTCTACTGTCACTGCATATGATTCTCTCACCATTGATAGAATGGTGGAGGATTATATGAGTGACCGCATCCAAGTAGGCACGTCACACAGTCCGTACTTATACTGGCAGGAAAAAGAGGCAATTTGGAGGCCCTTGCACAAACTGGCTTTATTCTACCTAAGTTGCCCTCCCACAAGTGTGTACTCCGAAAGAGTGTTTAGTGCCGCCGCTCACCTTGTCAGCAATCGGCGTACGAGGTTACATCCAGAAAATGTGGAGAAGATGATGTTCATTAAAATGAATTATAATCAATTCCTCCGCGGAGACATTGACCAGCAGCAATTGCCTCCACAAAGTACACAGGGAGCTGACATGGTGGATTCCAGTGGGGACGAATTGATAATCTGTGAGGAGGGGGATGTACACGGTGATATATCGGAGGATGATGATGAAGTGGACATCTTGCCTCTGTAGAGCCAGTTTGTGCAAGGAGAGATTAATTGCTTCTTTTTTGGTGGGGGTCCAAACCAACCCGTCATTTCAGTCACAGTCGTGTGGCAGACCCTGTCACTGAAATGATGGGTTGGTTAAAGTGTGCATGTCCTGTTTATACAACATAAGGGTGGGTGGGAGGGCCCAAGGACAATTCCATCTTGCACCTCTTTTTTCTTTTCTTTTTCTTTGCGTCATGTGCTGTTTGGGGAGGGTTTTTTGGAAGGGACATCCTGCGTGACACTGCAGTGCCACTCCTAGATGGGCCCGGTGTTTGTGTCGGCCACTAGGGTCGCTTATCTTTCTCACACAGTCAGCTACCTCATTGCGCCTCTTTTTTTCTTTGCGTCATGTGCTGTTTGGGGAGGGTTTTTTGGAAGGGCCATCCTGCGTGACACTGCAGTGCCACTCCTAGATGGGCCCGGTGTTTGTGTCGGCCACTAGGGTCGCTTATCTTTCTCACACAGTCAGCTACCTCATTGCGCCTCTTTTTTTCTTTGCGTCATGTGCTGTTTGGGGAGGGTTTTTTGGAAGGGACATCCTGCGTGACACTGCAGTGCCACTCCTAGATGGGCCCGGTGTTTGTGTCGGCCACTAGGGTCGCTAATCTTACTCACACAGCTACCTCATTGCGCCTCTTTTTTTCTTTGCGTCATGTGCTGTTTGGGGAGGGTTTTTTGGAAGGGACATCCTGCGTGACACTGCAGTGCCACTCCTAGATGGGCCCGGTGTTTGTGTCGGCCACTAGGGTCGCTTATCTTTCTCACACAGTCAGCTACCTCATTGCGCCTCTTTTTTTCTTTGCGTCATGTGCTGTTTGGGGAGGGTTTTTTGGAAGGGACATCCTGCGTGACACTGCAGTGCCACTCCTAGATGGGCACGGTGTTTGTGTCGGCCACTAGGGTCGCTTATCTTACTCACACAGCGACCTCGGTGCAAATTTTAGGACTAAAAATAATATTGTGAGGTGTGATGTGTTCAGAAAAGGCTGAAAATGAGTGTAAATTATGTTTTTTGAGGTTAATAATACTTTGGGATCAAAATGACCCCCAAATTCTATGATTTAAGCTGTTTTTTAGTGTTTTTTGAAAAAAATACCAGAATCCAAAACACACCCGAATCCGACAAAAAAAATTCGGTGAGGTTTTGCCAAAACGCGGTCGAACCCAAAACACGGCCGCGGAACCGAACCCAAAACCAAAACACAAAACCCGAAAAGTTTCAGGCGCTCATCACTAATCATCACCGATGGCCACACATACTGACATAATATATCATCACCGATTGTCTCACATACTGAGATAATATGTCATCACCAATGGTCACACATACTGAGATAATATATCATCAACGATTCTCACACATACTGAGATAATATATCATCACCGATGCCCACACATACTGAGATAATATACCATCACCGATTGTCACACATACTGAGATAATATGTCATCACCGATGGTCACACATACTGGGATAATACATTATCACTGATGGCCACACATACTGAGATAATATATCATCACCGATGGTCACACATACTGAGATAATATGTCATCACCGATGGTCACACACAACGAGATAATATATCATCACCGATGGCCACACACACTGAGATAATATATTATCACCGATGGCCACACACATTGAGATAATATATCATCACCGATGGCCACACATGCCAAGATACTATATCATCACCAGTTAACTTATCACACATACTGAGATAATATATCATCACCGATGGCCACACATACTGAGATAATATATCATCACCGATGGCCACACATGCCAAGATACTATATCCTCACCAGTTATCACACATACTGAGAAAATATATCATCACCGATGGCCATACATACTGAGATAATATATCATCACAGATGGCCGCACATACTGAGATAATATATCATCACCGATGGTCACACATACTGAGATAATATGTCATCACCGATGGTCACACATACTGACATAATATATCATCACCGATGGCCACACACACTGAGATAATATATCATCACTGATGGCCACACATACTGAGATAATATATCATCACCGATGGCCACACATACTGAGATAATATATCATCACCGATGGCCGCACATACTGACATAATATATCATCACCGATTGTCACACAAACTGAGATAATACATTATCACCGATGGCCACACATACTGAGATAATATATCATCACCGATGGTCACACATACTGAGATAATATGTCATCACCGATGGTCACACACACCGAGATAATATATCATCACCGTTGGCCACACACACTGAAATAATTAATCATCACCGATGGCCACACAAACTGAGAAAAAATATCATCACCGATGGCCGCACATACTGAGATAATATATCATCACCGATTGTCACACAAACTGAGATAATACATTATCACCGATGGCCACACATACTGAGATAATATATCACCACCGATGGTCACACATACTGAGATAATATGTCATCACCGATGGTCACACACACCGAGATAATATATCATCACCGTTGGCCACACACACTGAAATAATTAATCATCACCGATGGCCACACACACTGAGATAATATATCATCACCGATGGCCACACATGCCAAGATACTATATCATCACCAGTTATCACACATACTGAGATAATATATCATCACCGATGGCCATACATACTGACATAATATATCATCACCGATGGCCACACATACTAACTTAATATATCATCACCGATGGCCACACATACTGACATAATATATCATCACCGATGGCCACACACAATCAGATAATATATCATCACCAATGGTCACACACACTGAGATAATATATCATCACCGATGGTCACACATACTGAGATAATATATCATCACCGATGGCCACACACACTAAGATAATATATCATCCCCGATGGCCACACACATTGAGATAGTATATCATCCCCGATGCCCACACATACTGAGATAATATGTCATCACCGATGGACACACATACTGAGATAATATATCATCACCGATGGTCACACATACTGAGATAATATATCAACACCGATTGTCACACATACTGAGATAATACATTATCACTGATGTCCACACATACTGAGATAATATATCGTCTCCGATTGTCAAACATACTGAGATAATATGTCTTTACCTATGGTCACACACACTAAGGTAATTAATCATCACCGATGGCCACACATACTGACCTAATATATCATCAACGATTGTCACACATACTGATATAATACATTATCACCGATGACCACACACACTGAGTTAATTAATCATCACCGATGGCCACACACACTGAGGTAATATATCATCACCGATGGTCACACATACTGATATAATATATCAACACCGATGGCCACACATACTGACATAATATATCATCACCGATGGCCACACATACTAACATAATATATCATCACCGATGGCCACACATACTGACATAATATATCATCACCGATGGCCACACACAATCAGATAATATATCATCACCAATGGTCACACACACTGAGATAATATATTATCACCGATGGTCACACATACTGACATAATATATCATCACCGATGGCCACACACACTGAGATAATATATCATCACTGATGGCCACACATACTGAGATAATATATCATCACCGATGGCCACACATACTGAGATAATATATCATCACCGATGGCCGCACATACTGACATAATATATCATCACCGATTGTCACACAAACTGAGATAATACATTATCACCGATGGCCACACATACTGAGATAATATATCACAACCGATGGTCACACATACTGAGATAATATGTCATCACCAATGGTCACACATACTGAGATAATATATCATCAACGATTCTCACACATACTGAGATAATATATCATCACCGATGCCCACACATACTGAGATAATATATCATCACCGATTGTCACACATACTGAGATAATATGTCATCACCGATGGTCACACATACTGGGATAATACATTATCACTGATGGCCACACATACTGAGATAATATATCATCACCGATGGTCACACATACTGAGATAATATGTCATCACCGATGGTCACACACAACGAGATAATATATCATCACCGATGGCCACACACACTGAGATAATATATTATCACCGATGGCCACACACATTGAGATAATATATCATCACCGATGGCCACACATGCCAAGATACTATATCATCACCAGTTAACTTATCACACATACTGAGATAATATATCATCACCGATGGCCACACATACTGAGATAATATATCATCACCGATGGCCACACATGCCAAGATACTATATCCTCACCAGTTATCACACATACTGAGAAAATATATCATCACCGATGGCCATACATACTGAGATAATATATCATCACAGATGGCCGCACATACTGCGATAATATATCATCACCGATGGTCACACATACTGAGATAATATGTCATCACCGATGGTCACACATACTGACATAATATATCATCACCGATGGCCACACACACTTAGATAATATATCATCACTGATGGCCACACATACTGAGATAATATATCATCACCGATGGCCACACATACTGAGATAATATATCATCACCGATGGCCGCACATACTGACATAATATATCATCACCGATTGTCACACAAACTGAGATAATACATTATCACCGATGGCCACACATACTGAGATAATATATCATCACCGATGGTCACACATACTGAGATAATATGTCATCACCGATGGTCACACACACCGAGATAATATATCATCACCGTTGGCCACACACACTGAAATAATTAATCATCACCGATGGCCACACAAACTGAGAAAAAATATCATCACCGATGGCCGCACATACTGAGATAATATATCATCACCGATTGTCACACAAACTGAGATAATACATTATCACCGATGGCCACACATACTGAGATAATATATCACCACCGATGGTCACACATACTGAGATAATATGTCATCACCGATGGTCACACACACCGAGATAATATATCATCACCGTTGGCCACACACACTGAAATAATTAATCATCACCGATGGCCACACACACTGAGATAATATATCATCACCGATGGCCACACATGCCAAGATACTATATCATCACCAGTTATCACACATACTGAGATAATATATCATCACCGATGGCCATACATACTGACATAATATATCATCACCGATGGCCACACATACTAACTTAATATATCATCACCGATGGCCACACATACTGACATAATATATCATCACCGATGGCCACACACAATCAGATAATATATCATCACCAATGGTCACACACACTGAGATAATATATCATCACCGATGGCCACACACATTGAGATAGTATATCATCCCCGATGCCCACACATACTGAGATAATATGTCATCACCGATGGACACACATACTGAGATAATATATCATCACCGATGGTCACACATACTGAGATAATATATCAACACCGATTGTCACACATACTGAGATAATACATTATCACTGATGTCCACACATACTGAGATAATATATCGTCTCCGATGGTCAAACATACTGAGATAATATGTCTTTACCTATGGTCACACACACTAAGATAATTAATCATCACCGATGGCCACACATACTGACCTAATATATCATCAACGATTGTCACACATACTGATATAATACATTATCACCGATGACCACACACACTGAGTTAATTAATCATCACCGATGGCCACACACACTGAGGTAATATATCATCACCGATGGTCACACATACTGATATAATATATCAACACCGATGGCCACACATACTGACATAATATATCATCACCGATGGCCACACATACTAACATAATATATCATCACCGATGGCCGCACATACTGACATAATATATCATCACCGATGGCCACACACAATCAGATAATATATCATCACCAATGGTCACACACACTGAGATAATATATTATCACCGATGGTCACACATACTGACATAATATATCATCACCGATGGCCACACACACTGAGATAATATATCATCACTGATGGCCACACATACTGAGATAATATATCATCACCGATGGCCACACATACTGAGATAATATATCATCACCGATGGCCGCACATACTGACATTATATATCATCACCGATTGTCACACAAACTGAGATAATACATTATCACCGATGGCCACACATACTGAGATAATATATCACAACCGATGGTCACACATACTGAGATAATATGTCATCACCGATGGTCACACATACTGACATAATATATCATCACCGATGGCCACACATACTGAGATAATATATCATCACCGATGCCCACACATACTGAGATAATATATCATCACCGATTGTCACACATACTGAGATAATATGTCTTCACCGATTGTCACACATACTGAGATAATACATTGTCACCGATGGCCACACATACTGAGATAATATATCATCACCGATGGTCACATATACTGAGATAATATGTCTTCACCTATGGTCACACACACTGAGATAATTAATCATCACCGATGGCCACACACACTGAGATAATATATCATCACCGATGGCCACACAAACTGAGAAAAAATATCATCACCGATGGCCACACATACTGACATAATATATCATCACCGATTGTCACACAAACTGAGATAATACATTATCACCGATGGCCACACATACTGAGATAATATATCACCACCGATGGTCACACATACTGAGATAATATGTCATCACCGATGGTCACACACACCGAGATAATATATCATCACCGTTGGCCACACACACTGAAATAATTAATCATCACCGATGGCCACACACACTGAGATAATATATCATCACCGATGGCCACACATGCCAAGATACTATATCATCACCAGTTATCACACATACTGAGATAATATATCATCACCGATGGCCATACATACTGACATAATATATCATCACCGATGGCCGCACATACTGAGATAATATATCATCTCCGATGGTCACACACACTGAGATAATATGTCATCACCAATGGTCACACATACTTAGATAATATATCATCAACGATTCTCACACATACTGAGATAATATATCATCAACGATTCTCACACATACTGAGATAATATATCATCACTGATGCCCACACATACTGAGATAATATACCATCACCGATTGTCACACATACTGAGATAATATGTCATCACCGATGGTCATGCATACTGGGATAATACATTATCACCGTTGGCCACACATACTGAGATAATATATCATCACCGATGGACACACATACGGAGATAATATATCATCACCGATGGTCACACACACTGAGATAATTAATCATCACCGATGGCCACACACACTGAGATAATATGTCATCACCGATGGCCACACACACTGAGATAATTATTCATCACTGATGGCCACACACACTGAGATAATATATCATCACCTATGGCTACACATGCCAAGATACTATATCATCACCAGTTATCACACATACTGAGATAATATATCATCACCAATGGCCACACATACTGAGATAATATATCATCACCGATGGCCACACATACTGACATAATATATCATCACCGATGGCCTCACACAATGAGATAATATATCATCACCAATGGTCACACACACTGAGATAATATATCATCACCGATGGTCACACATACTGAGATAATATATCATCACCGATAGCCACACACACTGAGATAATATATCATCACCGATGGTCACACATACTGAGATAATATATCATCACCGATGGCCACACATACTGAGATAATATATCATCACCGATGGCCACACATACTGAGATAATATATCATCACCGATAGCCACACACACTGAGATAATATATCATCACCGACAGGGACGGATTGGGAGATAAAAGTGGCCCTGGAAAAAATTCTAGAAGTGGCCTTGTGGGCGGCATCAAATCAACTGTTGGCGGGATCAATACAAAAGTAGGCGGGATTACTGCTTCAAAATATAATGTAGGCGGAGTTACACCAACAAAAGGCAGATCATGTTAGTGTTCACTCTAGGATTTTTAGGGCAGGGTGCTGATCACAGGGAGGGCATATTTTTCATTCGGGTGGGCACTTTTTTAAGTTAGAAGGGCAAAATTACGTACAGTACATACTATAATGCTTGGTGCTCCCATTCCCACAGGACAAAGTATGGACAGTGCGCGCCGGAGGCGCGCGTCAAAAATTTAGGGGCGTTGTTTCATGTGGAAGGGGCGTGGCCACATAACAGTGGCAATTCACATTACACCACACAGTAGTGCACCTAATACACAATGCACCAGGTAGAACCTCCTATACACACTGCGACAAGTAGAGCACGTTATACATATTGCGCCAGATAGAGCATGTTATACACATTGCGCCAGGTAGAGAGCACTGAGACACACTGCACCAGGTAGAGAGCACTGAGGCACATTGCACCAGGTAGAGCACTGAGGCTCATTGCACCAGGTAGAGAGCACAGAGACACATTGCACCAGGTAGAGCACTGAGACACACTGCACCAGGTAGAGAGCACTGAGGCACATTGCACCAGGTAGAGAGCACTGAGGCACATTGCGCCAGGTAGAGAGCACTGAGGCACATTGCACCAGGTAGAGAGCACAGAGACACATTGCACCAGGTAGAAAGCACTGAGGCATATTGCACCAGGTAGACAGTACAGAGACACATTGCACCAGGTAGAGAGCACTGAGGCACACTTCACCATGTAGAGAGCACTAAGGCATACTGCACCATGTAGAGAGCACTGAGGCACACTGCACCATGTAGAGAGCACTGAGGCACATTGCACCAGGTAGAGAGTACTGCAACACATTGCACAAGGTAGAGAGCACAGAGACACATTGCACCAGGTAGAGAGCACAGAGACACATTGCACCAGGTAGAGAGCACAGAGACACACTGCACCAGGTAGAGAGCACAGAGGCACATTGCACCAGGTAGAGAGCACAGAGACACATTGCACCAGGTAGAGAGCACTGAGACACACTGCACCAAGTAGAGAGCACCGAGACACATTGCACCAGGTAGAGAGCACAGAGACACATTGCACCAGGTAGAGAGCACAGAGACACTTTGCACCAGGTAGAGAGCACAGAGAAACATTGCACCAGGTAGAGAGCTCCGAGAAACATTGCACCAGGTAGAGAGCACTGAGACACACTGCACCAGGTAGAGAGCACTGAGGCACACTGCACCAGGTAGAGAGCACTGAGGCACACTGCACCAGGTAGAGAGCACTGAGACACACTGCACCAGGTAGAGAGCACTGAGACACACTGCACCAGGTAGAGAGCACTGAGACACACTGTACCAGATAGAGAGCACTGAGACACATTGCACCAGGTAGAGAGCACTGAGACACACTGCACCAGATAGAGAGCACTGAAACACACTGCATCAGGTAGAGAGCACTGAGACACACTGCACCAGATAGAGAGCACTGAGGCACATTGCACCAGGTAGAGAGCACTGAGACACACTGCACCAGGTAGAGAGCACTGAGACACATTGCACCAGGTAGAGAGCACTGAGACACATTGCACCAGGTAGAGAGCACTGAGGCACACTGCACCAGGTAGAGAGCACTGAGGCACACTGCACCAGGTAGAGAGCACTGAGGCACACTGCACCAGGTAGAGAGCACTGAGGCACACTGTAACAAAAAAATAAAAAAGCGAGAAACCTGGTCCAATGCACTAAAGGGGATCCATGTTTATGGATCCCCTTTCCCTGAATGCCGGGACCCCACTGTGACTCCTGTCACTAGAGGACCTGGCAGCAAATCAGGGAGCGTTACGTCATAGCACTCTCCTGATTGGCTGAGCGCTCCTGGCCAGTCAATCAGACGGAGTGGTCCTCCATTATAGTCAATGGTGGGAAAATTGCGGTCTGCGGATAATCGAGAGGTTAATTGAGGTCACTCTTGTGGGTGACATCAATTAACTTTGCGGTTAGCCGCAGACATCTAAACCCCCAGACACAAAAGTACACCTCACACCCCCATACATAAAATTACACCTCACACCCCCAGACACAAAATTACACCTGACACCTATAAAATTACACCTCACACCCCAAGACACAAAATTACACCTCACACCCATAAAATGATACCTCACACCCATAAATTTACACCTCACACCCCCAGAAACAAAATTACACCTCACACCCTAGACATAAAATTACACCTCACCGCAGACATAAAATTACACCCGACACCTATAAAATTACACCCGACACCCATAAAACTACACCTCACACCCCCAGACATAAAATTACACCGGACACCAATAAAACTACACCTCACACCCCCAGACATAAAATTACACCTCACACCCCCAGACATAAAATTACACCCGACACCTATAAAATTACACCCGACACCCATAAAACTACACCTCACACCCCCAGACATAAAATTACACCTCACACCCCAAGACACAAAATTACACCTCACACCCCATGACACAAAATTACACCTCACACCCAGGACACTAAATTACACCTCACACCCCAAGATACTAAATTACACCTCACACTGTTAAAATTACACCTCACACCCCAAGACTCAAAATTACACCTGACACCTATAAAATTACACCTCACACTCCCAGACATAAAATGAAACCAGACACCTATAAAATTACACCTGACACCAATAAAACTACACCTCACACCCCAAGACACAAAATTACACCTCACACCCAGGACACTAAATTACACCTCACACCCCAAGATACTAAATTACACCTCACAACCCAAGATACTAAATTACACCTCACACCCCAAGATACTAAATTACACCTTACACCGTTAAAATTACACCTCACACCCCAGGAGACAAAATTACACCTCACACCCATAAAATTACACCTCACACCCCCAGACATAAAATTACACCCAACACTCATAAAACTACACCTCACACCCCAAGACACAAAATGACACCTCACACCCCAGGACACTAAATTACACCTCACACCCCAAGATACTAAATTACACCTCACACCCCAAGACACTAAATTACACCCGACACCCCAAGACATAAAATTACACCTCACTCCCCAAGACACAAAATTACACCTCACTCCCCAAGACACAAAATTACACCTCACTCCCCAAGACACAAAATTACATCTCACACCCATAAAATTACACCTCACACCCATAGACATAAAATTATACCTCACATCCCAAGACATAAAATTACCCCCGACACCTATAAAATTACACCCGACACCCCAAGACACAAAATTACACCTCACTCCCCAAGACACAAAATTACACCTTGCACCCATAAAATGACATCTCACACCCCCAAACATAAAATTACACCTCACTCCCCCAAGCACAAAATTACACCTCACCCCCCTACACAAAATTACACCTCACCCCCCCTACACAAAATTACACCTTACCCCCCTAACACAAAATTACACCTCACCCATAAAATTACACCTCACACCTCCAGAGCACTGTACACGAGTCATACCACCTCACCTCTCCTACTGTAGAATGTGTGCACCCACCGCGGCCGCACCTTCTCTTCCTGCAAGGTCCGCGCTGATTACGTCTGTGGCGCTTGGCGCGCGGACCTCCTCTTCAGGTCAGCCGGTTGGGGACGGGGCCGCTGACTAGAAAACGGCCGCTGCATTGCCCACAATGAAGCAAGTGACATAGAGGGGGGGCGGGGACGGTTCTGTGGCCGCAGCAAGGCATAAGCAGAGTATGTGGAGGGGGGCGTGGCCGGCTCTCCTGATAGCGGCCGCTGCAGCAAGGCATAAGCAGATGACATGGGGGGGTGTGGCCGGCTCCCCTGATAGCGGCCATTGGCCGAAGCAGCTAGGTGACTAGTGACGTGCCGTGGGGGGGGGGGGGGGGCCGCACACAGGCATAAGCTGTTGAGGGGAAGGGTGGGGCAGCATGAGATGGTGATTTGCAGGGCCGGCTCTCCTGACAGCGGCCGCAGACTGTATTACATTTTGCAGGTATTGTGCCTGCCTGGTAACGCAGAGGGGGGCGGGGCCGCGTAGGACAGGCGGCCCCACGACCCAATCGGCCCCCCGGGGAAACTCCCGGTGACTTCTATGGCCAATCCGGCCCTGATCACCGATGGCCACACACACTGAGATAATATATCATCACCGATGGCCACACACACTGAGATAATATAGCATCACCGATGGCCACACACACTGAGATAATATAGCATCACCGATGGCCACACACATTGAGATAGTATATCATCCCCGATGCCCACACATACTGAGATAAATATCATCACCTATGGCTACACATGCCAAGATACTATATCATCACCAGTTATCACACATACTGAGATAATATATTATCACCAATGGCCACACATACTGAGATAATATATCATCACCGATGGCCACACATACTGAGATAATATATCATCACCGATGGCCACACATACTGAGATAATATATCATCACCGATGGCCGCACATACTGAGATAATATATCATCACCGATGATCACACATACTGAGATAATATGTCTTAACCGATGGTCACACACACTGAGATAATATATCATCACCGACGGCCACACATACTGACATAATATATCATCACCGATTGTCTCACATACTGAGATAATATGTCATCACCAATGGTCACACATACTGAGATAATATATCATCAACGATTCTCACACATACTGAGATAATATATCATCACCGAAGCCCACACATACTGAGATAATATACCATCACCGATTGCCACACATACTGAGATAATATGTCATCACCGATGGTCACACATACTGGGATAATACATTATCACCGATGGCCACACATACTGAGATAATATATCATCACCGATGGCCACACACAATGAGATAATATATCATCACCAGTGGTCACACACACTGAGATAATATATCATCACCGATGGTCACACACACTGAAATAATGAATCATCACCGATGGCCACACATACTGACATAATATATCATCACTGATGGCCACACTCACTGAGTTAATATATCATCAACGATGGCCACACACACTAAGATAATATAGCATCACCGATGGCCACAAACTCTGAGATAATATATCATCACCGATGGTCACACATACTGAAATAATATATCATCACCGATGGCCACATATACTGACATAATATATCATCACCGATAGCCACAAACACTGAGATAATATATCATCACCAATGGTCACACACACTGAGATAATATATCATCACCGATGGTGACACATACTGAGATAATATATCATCCCCGATGGCCACACACACTGAGATAATATATCATCACCGATGGCCACACATACTGAGATAATATATCATCACCTATGGCCAAACACACTGAGATAATATATCATCACCAATGGTCACACACACTGAGATAATATAATATCACCGATGGCCACACACACTGAGATAATATATCATCACCGATGGTGACACATTCTGAGATAATATATCATCACCGATGGCCACACACACTGAGATAATATATCATCACCGATGGCAACACACACTGAGATAATATATCATCCCCGATGGCCACACACACTGAGATAATATATCATCCCCGATGGCCACACACATTGAGATAGTATATCATCCCCGATGCCCACACATACTGAGATAATATATCATCACCGATGGACACACATACAGAGATAATATATCATCACCGATGGTCACACACGCTGAGATAATTAATCATCACCGATGGCCACACACACTGAGATAATATGTCATCACCGATGGCCACACACACTGAGATAATTATTTATCACTGATGGCCACACACACTGAGATAATATATCATCACCTATGGCCACACATGCCAAGATACTATATCCTCACCAGTTATCACACATACTGAGAAAATATATCATCACCGATGGCCATACATACTGAGATAATATATCATCACCGATGGCCACACATGCCAAGATACTATATCATCACCAGTTAACTTATCACACATACTGAGATAATATATCATCACCGATGGCCATACATACTGAGATAATATATCATCACCGATGGCCACACATACTGAGATAATATATCATCACCGATGGCCACACATGCCAAGATACTATATCCTCACCAGTTATCACACATACTGAGAAAATATATCATCACCGATGGCCATACATACTGAGATAATATATCATCACCGATGGCCGCACATACTGAGATAATATATCATCACCGATGGTCACACATACTGAGATAATATGTCATCACCGATGGTCACACATACTGAGATAATATATCATCACCGATGGCCACACATACTGACATAATATATCATCAACGATTGTCACACATACTGAGATAATACATTATCACCGATGGCCACACATACTGAGATAATATATCATCACCGATGGCCACACACACTGAGATAATTAATCATCACCGATGGCCACACACACTGAGGTAATATATCATCACCGATGGTCACACATACTGAGATAATATATCAACACCGATGGCCACACATACTGACATAATATATCATCACCGATGGCCACACATACTAACATAATATATCATCACCGATGGCCACACATACTGACATAATATATCATCACCGATGGCCACACACAATCAGATAATATATCATCACCAATGGTCACACACACTGAGATAATATATCATCACCGATGGTCACACATACTGAGATAATATATCATCACCGATGGCCACACACACTAAGATAATATATCATCCCCGATGGCCACACACATTGAGATAGTATATCATCCCCGATGCCCACACATACTGAGATAATATGTCATCACCGATGGACACACATACTGAGATAATATATCATCACCGATGGTCACACATACTGAGATAATATATCAACACCGATTGTCACACATACTGAGATAATACATTATCACTGATGTCCACACATACTGAGATAATATATCGTCACCGATGGTCAAACATACTGAGATAATATGTCTTTACCTATGGTCACACACACTGAGATAATTAATCATCACCGATGGCCACACATACTGACCTAATATATCATCAACAATTGTCACACATACTGATATAATACATTATCACCGATGACCACACACACTGAGTTAATTAATCATCACCGATGGCCACACACACTGAGGTAATATATCATCACCGATGGTCACACATACTGATATAATATATCAACACCTATGGCCACACATACTGACATAATATATCATCACCGATGGCCACACATACTAACATAATATATCATCACCGATGGCCACACATACTGACATAATATATCATCACCGATGGCCACACACAATCAGATAATATATCATCACCAATGGTCACACACACTGAGATAATATATCATCACCGATGGTCACACATACTGACATAATATATCATCACCGATGGCAACACACACTGAGATAATATATCATCACTGATGGCCACACATACTGAGATAATATATCATCACCGATGGCCACACATACTGAGATAATATATCATCACCGATGGCCGCACATACTGACATAATATATCATCACCGATTGTCACACAAACTTAGATAATACATTATCACCGATGGCCACACATACTGAGATAATATATCACCACCGATGGTCACACATACTGAGATAATATGTCATCACCGATGGTCACACATACTGACATAATATATCATCACCGATGGCCACACATACTGAGATAATATATCATCACCGATGCCCACACATACTGAGATAATATATCATCACCGATTGTCACACATACTGAGATAATATGTCTTCACCGATTGTCACACATACTGAGATAATACATTATCACCGATGGCCACACATACTGAGATAATATATCATCACCGATGGTCACATATACTGAGATAATATGTCTTCACCTATGGTCACACACACTGAGATAATTAATCATCACCGATGGCCACACACACTGAGATAATATATCATCACCGATGGCCACACAAACTGAGAAAAAATATCATCACCGATGGCCGCACATACTGACATAATATATCATCACCGATTGTCACACAAACTGAGATAATACATTATCACCGATGGCCACACATACTGAGATAATATATCACCACCGATGGTCACACATACTGAGATAATATGTCATCACCGATGGTCACACACACCGAGATAATATATCATCACCGTTGGCCACACACACTGAAATAATTAATCATCACCGATGGCCACACACACTGAGATAATATATCATCACCGATGGCCACACATGCCAAGATACTATATCATCACCAGTTATCACACATACTGAGATAATATATCATCACCGATGGCCATACATACTGACATAATATATCATCACCGATGGCCGCACATACTGAGATAATATATCATCTCCGATGGTCACACACACTGAGATAATATGTCATCACCAATGGTCACACATACTGAGATAATATATCATCAACAATTCTCACACATACTGAGATAATATATCATCACCGATGCCCACACATACTGAGATAATATACCATCACCGATTGTCACACATACTGAGATAATATGTCATCACCGATGGTCACACATACTGGGATAATACATTATCACCGTTGGCCACACATACTGAGATAATATATCATCACCGATGGACACACATACGGAGATAATATATCATCACCGATGGTCACACACACTGAGATAATTAATCATCACCGATGGCCACACACACTGAGATAATATGTCATCACCGATGGCCACACACACTGAGATAATTATTTATCACTGATGGCCACACACACTGAGATAATATAACATCACCTATGGCTACACATGCCAAGATACTATATCATCACCAGTTATCACACATACTGAGATAATATATCATCACCAATGGCCACACATACTGAGATAATATATCATCACCGATGGCCACACATACTGACATAATATTTCATCACCGATTGTCTCACATACTGAGATAATATGTCATCACCAATGGTCACACATACTGAGATAATATATCATCAACGATTCTCACACATACTGAGATAATATATCATCACCGATGCCCACACATACTGAGATAATATACCATCACCGATTGTCACACATACTGAGATAATATGTCATCACCGATGGTCACACATACTGGGATAATACATTATCACCGATGGCCACACATACTGAGATAATATATCATCACCGATGGCCACACACAATGAGATAATATATCATCACCAGTGGTCACACACACTGAGATAATATATCATCACCGATGGTCACACACACTGAAATAATGAATCATCACCGATGGCCACACATACTGACATAATATATCATCACTGATGGCCACACTCACTGAGTTAATATATCATCAACGATGGCCACACACACTAAGATAATATAGCATCACCGATGGCCACAAACTCTGAGATAATATATCATCACCGATGGTCACACATACTGAAATAATATATCATCACCGATGGCCACATATACTGACATAATATATCATCACCGATAGCCACAAACACTGAGATAATATATCATCACCAATGGTCACACACACTGAGATAATATATCATCACCGATGGTGACACATTCTGAGATAATATATCATCCCCGATGGCCACACACACTGAGATAATATATCATCACCGATGGCCACACATACTGAGATAATATATCATCACCGATGGCCAAACACACTGAGATAATATATCATCACCAATGGTCACACACACTGAGATAATATAATATCACCGATGGCCACACACACTGAGATAATATATCATCACCGATGGTGACACATTCTGAGATAATATATCATCACCGATGGCCACACACACTGAGATAATATATCATCACCGATGGCAACACACACTGAGATAATATATCATCCCCGATGGCCACACACACTGAGATAATATATCATCCCCGATGGCCACACACATTGAGATAGTATATCATCCCCGATGCCCACACATACTGAGATAATATATCATCACCGATGGACACACATACGGAGATAATATATCATCACCGATGGTCACACACGCTGAGATAATTAATCATCACCGATGGCCACACACACTGAGATAATATGTCATCACCGATGGCCACACACACTGAGATAATTATTTATCACTGATGGCGACACACACTGAGATAATATATCAACACCTATGGCCACACATGCCAAGATACTATATCCTCACCAGTTATCACACATACTGAGAAAATATATCATCACCGATGGCCATACATACTGAGATAATATATCATCACCGATGGCCACACATGCCAAGATACTATATCATCACCAGTTAACTTATCACACATACTGAGATAATATATCATCACCGATGGCCATACATACTGAGATAATATATCATCACCGATGGCCACACATACTGAGATAATATATCATCACCGATGGCCACACATGCCAAGATACTATATCCTCACCAGTTATCACACATACTGAGAAAATATATCATCACCGATGGCCATACATACTGAGATAATATATCATCACCGATGGCCGCACATACTGAGATAATATATCATCACCGATGGTCACACATACTGAGATAATATGTCATCACCGATGGTCACACATACTGAGATAATATATCATCACCGATGGCCACACATACTGACATAATATATCATCAACGATTGTCACACATACTGAGATAATACATTATCACCGATGGCCACACATACTGAGATAATATATCATCACCGATGGCCACACACACTGAGATAATTAATCATCACCGATGGCCACACACACTGAGGTAATATATCATCACCGATGGTCACACATACTGAGATAATATTTCAACACCGATGGCCACACATACTGACATAATATATCATCACCGATGGCCACACATACAAACATAATATATCATCACCGATGGCCACACATACTGACATAATATATCATCACCGATGGCCACACACAATCAGATAATATATCATCACCAATGGTCACACACACTGAGATAATATATCATCACCGATGGTCACACATACTGAGATAATATATCATCACCGATGGCCACACACACTAAGATAATATATCATCCCCGATGGCCACACACATTGAGATAGTATATCATCCCCGATGCCCACACATACTGAGATAATATGTCATCACCGATGGACACACATACTGAGATAATATATCATCACCGATGGTCACACATACTGAGATAATATATCAACACCGATTTTCACACATACTGAGATAATACATTATCACTGATGTCCACACATACTGAGATAATATATCGTCACCGATGGTCAAACATACTGAGATAATATGTCTTTACCTATGGTCACACACACTGAGATAATTAATCATCACCGATGGCCACACATACTGACCTAATATATCATCAACGATTGTCACACATACTGATATAATACATTATCACCGATGACCACACACACTGAGTTAATTAATCATCACCGATGGCCACACACACTGAGGTAATATATCATCACCGATGGTCACACATACTGATATAATATATCAATACCTATGGCCACACATACTGACATAATATATCATCACCGATGGCCACACATACTAACATAATATATCATCACCGATGGCCACACATACTGACATAATATATCATCACCGATGGCCACACACAATCAGATAATATATCATCACCAATGGTCACACACACTGAGATAATATATCATCACCGATGGTCACACATACTGACATAATATATCATCACCGATGGCAACACACACTGAGATAATATATCATCACTGATGGCCACACATACTGAGATAATATATCATCACCGATGGCCACACATACTGAGATAATATATTATCACCGATGGCCGCACATACTGACATAATATATCATCACCGATTGTCACACAAACTGAGATAATACATTATCACCGATGGCCACACATACTGAGATAATATATCACCACCGATGGTCACACATACTGAGATAATATGTCATCACCGATGGTCACACATACTGACATAATATATCATCACCGATGGCCACACATACTGAGATAATATATCATCACCGATGCCCACACATACTGAGATAATATATCATCACCGATTGTCACACATACTAAGATAATATGTCTTCACCGATTGTCACACATACTGAGATAATACATTATCACCGATGGCCACACATACTGAGATAATATATCATCACCGATGGTCACATATACTGAGATAATATGTCTTCACCTATGGTCACACACACTGAGATAATTAATCATCACCGATGGCCACACACACACTGAGATAATATATCATCACCGATGGCCACACAAACTGAGAAAAAATATCATCACCGATGGCCGCACATACTGACATAATATATCATCACCGATTGTCACACAAACTGAGATAATACATTATCACCGATGGCCACACATACTGAGATAATATATCACCACCGATGGTCACACATACTGAGATAATATGTCATCACCGATGGTCACACACACCGAGATAATATATCATCACCGTTGGCCACACACACTGAAATAATTAATCATCACCGATGGCCACACACACTGAGATAATATATCATCACCGATGGCCACACATGCCAAGATACTATATCATCACCAGTTATCACACATACTGAGATAATATATCATCACCGATGGCCATACATACTGACATAATATATCATCACCGATGGCCGCACATACTGACATAATATATCATCTCCGATGGTCACACACACTGAGATAATATGTCATCACCAATGGTCACACATACTGAGATAATATATCATCAACGATTCTCACACATACTGAGATAATATATCATCACCGATGCCCACACATACTGAGATAATATACCATCACCGATTGTCACACATACTGAGATAATATGTCATCACCGATGGTCACACATACTGGGATAATACATTATCACCGTTGGCCACACATACTGAGATAATATATCATCACCGATGGACACACATACGGAGATAATATATCATCACCGATGGTCACACACACTGAGATAATTAATCATCACCGATGGCCACACACACTGAGATAATATGTCATCACCGATGGCCACACACACTGAGATAATTATTCATCACTGATGGCCACACACACTGAGATAATATATCATCACCTATGGCTACACATGCCAAGATACTATATCATCACCAGTTATCACACATACTGAGATAATATATCATCACCAATGGCCACACATACTGAGATAATATATCATCACCGATGGCCACACATACTGACATAATATATCATCACCGATGGCCTCACACAATGAGATAATATATCATCACCAATGGTCACACACACTGAGATAATATATCATCACCGATGGTCACACATACTGAGATAATATATCATCACCGATAGCCACACACACTGAGATAATATATCATCACTGATGGCCACACACACTGAGATAATATATCATCACCGATGGCCACACACACTGAGATAATATATCATCACCGATGGCCACACACACTGAGATAATATAGCATCACCGATGGACACACACACTGAGATAATATAGCATCACCGATGGCCACACACATTGAGATAGTATATCATCCCCGATGCCCACACATACTGAGATAATATATCATCACCGATGGACACACATACTGAGATAATATATCATCACCGATTGTCACACATACTGAGATAAATATCATCACCTATGGCTACACATGCCAAGATACTATATCATCACCAGTTATCACACATACTGAGATAATATATCATCACCAATGGCCACACATACTGAGATAATATATCATCACCGATGGCAACACATACTGAGATAATATATCATCACCGATGGCCACACATACTGAGATAATATATCATCACCGATGGCCGCACATACTGAGATAATATATCATCACCGATGATCACACATACTGAGATAATATGTCTTAACCGATGGTCACACACACTGAGATAATATATCATCACTAGAGATGAGCGGGTTCGGTTTCTTTGAATCCGAACCCGCACGAACTTCACTTTTTTTTTCACGGGTCCGAGCGACTCGGATCTTCCCGCCTTGCTCGGTTAACCCGAGCGCGCCCGAACGTCATCATGACGCTGTCGGATTCTCGCGAGACTCGGATTCTATATAAGGAGCCGCGCGTCGCCGCCATTTTCACACGTGCATTGAGATTGATAGGGAGAGGACGTGGCTGGCGTCCTCTCCATTTAGATTAGATTTAGAAGAGAGAGAGAGAGAGAGATTGCTGTGATACTGTAGATTAGAAGAGAGTGCAGACAGAGTTTAGTGACTGACGACCACAGTGACCAGTGACCACCAGAGACAGTGCAGTTGAACTTGTTTGTTTTATTTAATAATATATCCGTTCTCTGCCTGAAAAAAACGATACACAGTCACACAGTGACTCAGTCTGTGTGCACTGCTCAGCCCAGTGTGCTGCACATCAATGTATTGTATTTGTATAAAGCTTATAATAATTGTGGGGGAGACTGGGGAGCACTGCAGGTTGTTGTTATAGCAGGAGCCAGGAGTACAATTGATAATATTATATTAAAATTAAACAGTGCACACTTTTGCTGCAGGAGTGCCACTGCCAGTGTGACTAGTGGTGACCAGTGCCTGACCACCAGTATATTAGTAGTATTGTATACTATCTCTTTATCAACCAGTCTATATTAGCAGCAGACACAGTACAGTGCGGTAGTTCACGGCTGTGGCTACCTCTGTGTCGGCACTCGGCAGGCAGTCCGTCCATCCATAATTGTATTATATACCACCTAACCGTGGTTTTTTTTTTCTTTCTTTATACCGTCGTCATAGTCATACTAGTTGTTACGAGTATACTACTATCTCTTTATCAACCAGTGTACAGTGCGGTAGTTCACGGCTGTGGCTACCTCTGTGTCGGCACTCGGCAGGCAGTCCGTCCATCCATAATTGTATTATAATATATACCACCTAACCGTGTTTTTTTTTTCATTCTTTATACCGTCGTCATACTAGTTGTTACGAGTATACTACTATCTCTTTATCAACCAGTGTACAGTGCGGTAGTTCACGGCTGTGGCTACCTCTGTGTCGGAACTCGGCAGGCAGTCCGTCCATCCATAATTGTATTATAATATATACCACCTAACCGTGGTTTTTTTTTCATTCTTTATACCGTCGTCATACTAGTTGTTACGAGTATACTACTATCTCTTTATCAACCAGTGTACAGTGCGGTAGTTCACGGCTGTGGCTACCTCTGTGTCGGAACTCGGCAGGCAGTCCGCCCATCCATAATTGTATTATAATATATACCACCTAACCGTGGTTTTTTTTTCATTCTTTATACCGTCGTCATACTAGTTGTTACGAGTATACTACTATCTCTTTATCAACCAGTGTACAGTGCGGTAGTTCACGGCTGTGGCTACCTCTGTGTCGGCACTCGGCAGGCAGTCCGTCCATCCATAATTGTATTATAATATATACCACCTAACCGTGGTTTTTTTTTCATTCTTTATACCGTCGTCATACTAGTTGTTACGAGTATACTACTATCTCTTTATCAACCAGTGTACAGTGCGGTAGTTCACGGCTGTGGCTACCTCTGTGTCGGCACTCGGCAGGCAGTCCGTCCATCCATAATTGTATTATAATATATACCACCTAACCGTGGTTTTTTTTTCATTCTTTATACCGTCGTCATACTAGTTGTTACGAGTATACTACTATCTCTTTATCAACCAGTGTACAGTGCGGTAGTTCACGGCTGTGGCTACCTCTGTGTCGGCACTCGGCAGGCAGTCCGTCCATCCATAATTGTATTATATACCACCTAACCGTGGTTTTTTTATACCACCTAACCGTGGCAGTCCGTCCATAATTGTATACTAGTATCCAATCCATCCATCTCCATTGTTTACCTGAGGTGCCTTTTAGTTCTGCCTATAAAATATGGAGAACAAAAAAGTTGAGGTTCCAAAATTAGGGAAAGATGAAGATCCACTTCCACCTCGTGCTGAAGCTGCTGCCACTAGTCATGGCCGAGACGATGAAATGCCAGCAACGTCGTCTGCCAAGGCCGATGCCCAATGTCATAGTACAGAGCATGTCAAATCCAAAACACCAAATATCAGAAAAAAAAGGACTCCAAAACCTAAAATAAAATTGTCGGAGGAGAAGCGTAAACTTGCCAATATGCCATTTACCACACGGAGTGGCAAGGAACGGCTGAGGCCCTGGCCTATGTTCATGGCTAGTGGTTCAGCTTCACATGAGGATGGAAGCACTCAGCCTCTCGCTAGAAAAATGAAACGACTCAAGCTGGCAAAAGCACAGCAAAGAACTGTGCGTTCTTCGAAATCCCAAATCCACAAGGAGAGTCCAATTGTGTCGGTTGCGATGCCTGACCTTCCCAACACTGGACGTGAAGAGCATGCGCCTTCCACCATTTGCACGCCCCCTGCAAGTGCTGGAAGGAGCACCCGCAGTCCAGTTCCTGATAGTGAGATTGAAGATGTCAGTGTTGAAGTCCACCAGGATGAGGAGGATATGGGTGTTGCTGGCGCTGGGGAGGAAATTGACCAGGAGGATTCTGATGGTGAGGTGGTTTGTTTAAGTCAGGCACCCGGGGAGACTCCTGTTGTCCGTGGGAGGAATATGGCCGTTGACATGCCAGGTGAAAATACCAAAAAAATCAGCTCTTCGGTGTGGAGGTATTTCACCAGAAATGCGGACAACAGGTGTCAAGCCGTGTGTTCCCTTTGTCAAGCTGTAATAAGTAGGGGTAAGGACGTTAACCACCTCGGAACATCCTCCCTTATACGTCACCTGCAGCGCATTCATAATAAGTCAGTGACAAGTTCAAAAACTTTGGGTGACAGCGGAAGCAGTCCACTGACCAGTAAATCCCTTCCTCTTGTAACCAAGCTCACGCAAACCACCCCACCAACTCCCTCAGTGTCAATTTCCTCCTTCCCCAGGAATGCCAATAGTCCTGCAGGCCATGTCACTGGCAATTCTGACGATTCCTCTCCTGCCTGGGATTCCTCCGATGCATCCTTGCGTGTAACGCCTACTGCTGCTGGCGCTGCTGTTGTTGCTGCTGGGAGTCGATGGTCATCCCAGAGGGGAAGTCGTAAGACCACTTTTACTACTTCCACCAAGCAATTGACTGTCCAACAGTCATTTGCGAGGAAGATTAAATATCACAGCAGTCATCCTACTGCAAAGCGGATAACTGAGGCCTTGACATCCTGGGTGGTGAGAAACGTGGTTCCGGTATCCATCATTACTGCAGAGCCAACTAGAGACTTGTTGGAGGTACTGTGTCCCCGGTACCAAATACCATCTAGGTTCCATTTCTCTAGGCAGGCGATACCGAAAATGTACACAGACCTCAGAAAAAGAGTCACCAGTGTCCTAAAAAATGCAGCTGTACCCAATGTCCACTTAACCACGGACATGTGGACAAGTGGAGCAGGGCAGGGTCAGGACTATATGACTGTGACAGCCCACTGGGTAGATGTATGGACTCCCGCCGCAAGAACAGCAGCGGCGGCACCAGTAGCAGCATCTCGCAAACGCCAACTCGTTCCTAGGCAGGCTACGCTTTGTATCACCGGTTTCCAGAATACGCACACAGCTGAAAACCTCTTACGGCAACTGAGGAAGATCATCGCGGAATGGCTTACCCCAATTGGACTCTCCTGTGGATTTGTGGCATCGGACAACGCCAGCAATATTGTGCGTGCATTACATCTGGGCAAATTCCAGCACGTCCCATGTTTTGCACATACCTTGAATTTGGTGGTGCAGAATTTTTTAAAAAACGACAGGGGCGTGCAAGAGATGCTGGCGGTGGGCAGAAAAATTGCGGGACACTTTCGGCGTACAGGCAGCACGTACAGAAGACTGGAGCACCACCAAAAACGCCTGAACCTGCCCTGCCATCATCTGAAGCAGGAGGTGGTAACGAGGTGGAATTCAACCCTCTATATGCTTCAGAGGTTGGAGGAGCAGCAAAAGGCCATTCAAGCCTATACAACTGACCACGATATAGGAGGTGGAATGCACCTGTCTCAAGCGCAGTGGAGAATGATTTCAACGTTGTGCAAGGTTCTGCAACCTTTTGAACTTGCCACACGTGAAGTCAGTTCAGACACTGCCAGCCTGAGTCAGGTCATTCCCCTCATCAGGCTTTTGCAGAAGAAGCTGGAGACATTGAAGGAGGAGCTAAGACAGAGCGATTCCGCTAGGCATGTGGGACTTGTGGATGGAGCCCTTAATTCGCTTAACAAGGATTCACGGGTGGTCAATCTGTTGAAATCAGAGCACTACATTTTGGCCACCGTGCTCGATCCTAGATTTAAAACCTACCTTGGATCTCTCTTTCCGGCGCACACAAGTCTGCTGGGTTTCAAAGACCTGCTGGTGAGAAAATTGTCAAGTCAAGCGGAACGCGACCTGTCAACATCTCCTCCTTCACATTCTCCCGCAACTGGGGGTGCGAGGAAAAGGCTCAGAATTCCGAGCCCACCCGCAGGCAGTGATGCAGGGCAGTCTGGAGCGACTGCTGATGCTGACATCTGGTCCGGACTGAAGGACCTGACAACCATTACGGACATGTCGTCTACTGTCACTGCATATGATTCTCTCACCATTGATAGAATGGTGGAGGATTATATGAGTGACCGCATCCAAGTAGGCACGTCACACAGTCCGTACTTATACTGGCAGGAAAAAGAGGCAATTTGGAGGCCCTTGCACAAACTGGCTTTATTCTACCTAAGTTGCCCTCCCACAAGTGTGTACTCCGAAAGAGTGTTTAGTGCCGCCGCTCACCTTGTCAGCAATCGGCGTACGAGGTTACATCCAGAAAATGTGGAGAAGATGATGTTCATTAAAATGAATTATAATCAATTCCTCCGCGGAGACATTGACCAGCAGCAATTGCCTCCACAAAGTACACAGGGAGCTGACATGGTTGATTCCAGTGGGGACGAATTGATAATCTGTGAGGAGGGGGATGTACACGGTGATATATCGGAGGATGATGATGAAGTGGACATCTTGCCTCTGTAGAGCCAGTTTGTGCAAGGAGAGATTAATTGCTTCTTTTTTGGTGGGGGTCCAAACCAACCCGTCATTTCAGTCACAGTCGTGTGGCAGACCCTGTCACTGAAATGATGGGTTGGTTAAAGTGTGCATGTCCTGTTTATACAACATAAGGGTGGGTGGGAGGGCCCAAGGACAATTCCATCTTGCACCTCTTTTTTCTTTTCTTTTTCTTTGCGTCATGTGCTGTTTGGGGAGGGTTTTTTGGAAGGGACATCCTGCGTGACACTGCAGTGCCACTCCTAGATGGGCCCGGTGTTTGTGTCGGCCACTAGGGTCGCTTATCTTTCTCACACAGTCACCTACCTCATTGCGCCTCTTTTTTTCTTTGCGTCATGTGCTGTTTGGGGAGGGTTTTTTGGAAGGGCCATCCTGCGTGACACTGCAGTGCCACTCCTAGATGGGCCCGGTGTTTGTGTCGGCCACTAGGGTCGCTTATCTTTCTCACACAGTCAGCTACCTCATTGCGCCTCTTTTTTTCTTTGCGTCATGTGCTGTTTGGGGAGGGTTTTTTGGAAGGGACATCCTGCGTGACACTGCAGTGCCACTCCTAGATGGGCCCGGTGTTTGTGTCGGCCACTAGGGTCGCTAATCTTACTCACACAGCTACCTCATTGCGCCTCTTTTTTTCTTTGCGTCATGTGCTGTTTGGGGAGGGTTTTTTGGAAGGGACATCCTGCGTGACACTGCAGTGCCACTCCTAGATGGGCCCGGTGTTTGTGTCGGCCACTAGGGTCGCTTATCTTTCTCACACAGTCAGCTACCTCATTGCGCCTCTTTTTTTCTTTGCGTCATGTGCTGTTTGGGGAGGGTTTTTTGGAAGGGACATCCTGCGTGACACTGCAGTGCCACTCCTAGATGGGCACGGTGTTTGTGTCGGCCACTAGGGTCGCTTATCTTACTCACACAGCGACCTCGGTGCAAATTTTAGGACTAAAAATAATATTGTGAGGTGTGATGTGTTCAGAATAGGCTGAAAATGAGTGTAAATTATGTTTTTTGAGGTTAATAATACTTTGGGATCAAAATGACCCCCAAATTCTATGATTTAAGCTGTTTTTTAGTGTTTTTTGAAAAAAATACCCGAATCCAAAACACACCCGAATCCGACAAAAAAAATTCGGTGAGGTTTTGCCAAAACGCGGTCGAACCCAAAACACGGCCGCGGAACCGAACCCAAAACCAAAACACAAAACCCGAAAAGTTTCAGGCGCTCATCACTAATCATCACCGATGGCCACACATACTGACATAATATATCATCACCGATTGTCTCACATACTGAGATAATATGTCATCACCAATGGTCACACATACTGAGATAATATATCATCAACGATTCTCACACATACTGAGATAATATATCATCACCGATGCCCACACATACTGAGATAATATACCATCACCGATTGTCACACATACTGAGATAATATGTCATCACCGATGGTCACACATACTGGGATAATACATTATCACCGATGGCCACACATACTGAGATAATATATCATCACCGATGGTCACACATACTGAGATAATATGTCATCACCGATGGTCACACACAACGAGATAATATATCATCACCGATGGCCACACACACTGAGATAATATATTATCACCGATGGCCACACACATTGAGATAATATATCATCACCGATGGCCACACATGCCAAGATACTATATCATCACCAGTTAACTTATCACACATACTGAGATAATATATCATCACCGATGGCCACACATACTGAGATAATATATCATCACCGATAGCCACACATGCCAAGATACTATATCCTCACCAGTTATCACACATACTGAGAAAATATATCATCACCGATGGCCATACATACTGAGCTAATATATCATCACAGATGGCCGCACATACTGAGATAATATATCATCACCGATGGTCACACATACTGAGATAATATGTCATCACCGATGGTCACACATACTGAGATAATATATCATCACCGATGGCCACACATACTGACATAATATATCATCAACGATTGTCACACATACTGAGATAATACATTATCACCGATGGCCACACATACTGAGATAATATATCATCACCGATGGCCACACACACTGAGATAATTAATCATCACCGATGGCCACAAACACTGAGGTAATATATCATCACCGATGGTCACACATACTGAGATAATATATCAACACCGATGGCCACACATACTGACATAATATATCATCACCGATGGCCACACATACTAACATAATATATCATCACCGATGGCCACACATACTGACATAATATATCATCACCGATGGCCACACACAATCAGATAATATATCATCACCAATGGTCACACACACTGAGATAATATATCATCACCGATGGTCACACATACTGAGATAATATATCATCACCGATGGCCACACACACTAAGATAATATATCATCCCCGATGGCCACACACATTGAGATAGTATATCATCCCCGATGCCCACACATACTGAGATAATATGTCATCACCGATGGACACACATACTGAGATAATATATCATCACCGATGGTCACACATACTGAGATAATATATCAACACCGATTGTCACACATACTGAGATAATACATTATCACTGATGTCCACACATACTGAGATAATATATCGTCACCGATGGTCAAACATACTGAGATAATATGTCTTTACCTATGGTCACACACACTGAGATAATTAATCATCACCGATGGCCACACATACTGACCTAATATATCATCAACGATTGTCACACATACTGATATAATACATTATCACCGATGACCACACACACTGAGTTAATTAATCATCACCGATGGCCACACACACTGAGGTAATATATCATCACCTATGGTCACACATACTGATATAATATATCAACACCTATGGCCACACATACTGACATAATATATCATCACCGATGGCCACACATACTAACATAATATATCATCACCGATGGCCACACATACTGACATAATATATCATCACCGATGGCCACACACAATCAGATAATATATCATCACCAATGGTCACACACACTGAGATAATATATCATCACCGTGGTCACACATACTGACATAATATATCATCACCGATGGCCACACACACTGAGATAATATATCATCACTGATGGCCACACATACTGAGATAATATATCATCACCGATGGCCACACATACTGAGATAATATATCATCACCGATGGCCGCACATACTGACATAATATATCATCACCGATTGTCACACAAACTGAGATAATACATTATCACCGATGGCCACACATACTGAGATAATATATCACCACCGATGGTCACACATACTGAGATAATATGTCATCACCGATGGTCACACATACTGAGATAATATATCATCACCGATGCCCACACATACTGAGATAATATATCATCACCGATTGTCACACATACTGAGATAATATGTCTTCACCGATTGTCACACATACTGAGATAATACATTATCACCGATGGCCACACATACTGAGATAATATATCATCACCGATGGTCACATATACTGAGATAATATGTCTTCACCTATGGTCACACACACTGAGATAATTAATCATCACCGATGGCCACACACACTGAGATAATATATCATCACCGATGGCCACACAAACTGAGAAAAAATATCATCACCGATGGCCGCACATACTGAGATAATATATCATCACCGATTGTCACACAAACTGAGATAATACATTATCACCGATGGCCACACATACTGAGATAATATATCACCACCGATGGTCACACATACTGAGATAATATGTCATCACCGATGGTCACACACACCGAGATAATATATCATCACCGTTGGCCACACACACTGAAATAATTAATCATCACCGATGGCCACACACACTGAGATAATATATCATCACCGATGGCCACACATGCCAAGATACTATATCATCACCAGTTATCACACATACTGAGATAATATATCATCACCGATGGCCATACATACTGACATAATATATCATCACCGATGGCCGCACATACTGAGATAATATATCATCTCCGATGGTCACACACACTGAGATAATATGTCATCACCAATGGTCACACATACTGAGATAATATATCATCAACGATTCTCACACATACTGAGATAATATATCATCACCGATGCCCACACATACTGAGATAATATACCATCACCGATTGTCACACATACTGAGATAATATGTCATCACCGATGGTCACACATACTGGGATAATACATTATCACCGTTGGCCACACATACTGAGATAATATATCATCACCGATGGACACACATACGGAGATAATATATCATCACCGATGGTCATACACACTGAGATAATTAATCATCACCGATGGCCACACACACTGAGATAATATGTCATCACCGATGGCCACACACACTGAGATAATTATTCATCACTGATGGCCACACACACTGAGATAATATATCATCACCTATGGCTACACATGCCAAGATACTATATCATCACCAGTTATCACACATACTGAGATAATATATCATCACCAATGGCCACACATACTGAGATAATATATCATCACCGATGGCCACACATACTGACATAATATATCATCACCGGTGGCCTCACACAATGAGATAATATATCATCACCAATGGTCACACACACTGAGATAATATATCATCACCGATGGTCACACATACTGAGATAATATATCATCACCGATAGCCACACACACTGAGATAATATATCATCACTGATGGCCACACACACTGAGATAATATATCATCACCGATGGCCACACACACTGAGATAATATATCATCACCGATGGCCACACACACTGAGATAATATAGCATCACCGATGGACACACACACTGAGATAATATAGCATCACCGATGGCCACACACATTGAGATAGTATATCATCCCCGATGCCCACACATACTGAGATAATATATCATCACCGATGGACACACATACTGAGATAATATATCATCACCGATTGTCACACATACTGAGATAAATATCATCACCTATGGCTACACATGCCAAGATACTATATCATCACCAGTTATCACACATACTGAGATAATATATCATCACCAATGGCCACACATACTGAGATAATATATCATCACCGATGGCCACACATACTGAGATAATATATCATCACCGATGGCCACACATACTGAGATAATATATCATCACCGATGGCCGCACATACTGAGATAATATATCATCACCGATGGCCACACATACTGACATAATATATCATCACCGATTGTCTCACATACTGAGATAATATGTCATCACCAATGGTCACACATACTGAGATAATATATCATCAACGATTCTCACACATACTGAGATAATATATCATCACCGATGCCCACACATACTGAGATAATATACCATCACCGATTGTCACACATACTGAGATAATATGTCATATCCGATGGTCACACATACTGGGATAATACATTATCACCGATGGCCACACATACTGAGATAATATATCATCACCGATGGTCACACATACTGAGATAATATGTCATCACCGATGGTCACACACAACGAGATAATATATCATCACCGATGGCCACACACACTGAGATCATATATCATCACCGATGGCCACACACATTGAGATAATATATCATCACCGATGGCCACACATGCCAAGATACTATATCATCACCAGTTAACTTATCACACATACTGAGATAATATATCATCACCGATGGCCACACATACTGAGATAATATATCATCACCGATGGCCACACATGGCAAGATACTATATCCTCACCTGTTATCACACATACTGAGAAAATATATCATCACCGATGGCCATACATACTGAGATAATATATCATCACCGATGGCCGCACATACTGAGATAATATATCATCACCGATGGTCACACATACTGAGATAATATGTCATCACCGATGGTCACACATACTGAGATAATATATCATCACCGATGGCCACACATACTGACATAATATATCATCAACGATTGTCACACATACTGAGATAATACATTATCACCGATGGCCACACATACTGAGATAATATATCATCACCGATGGCCACACACACTGAGATAATTAATCATCACCGATGGCCACACACACTGAGGTAATATATCATCACCGATGGTCACACATACTGAGATAATATATCAACACCGATGGCCACACATACTGACATAATATATCATCACCGATGGCCACACATACTAACATAATATATCATCACCGATGGCCACACATACTGACATAATATATCATCACCGATGGCCACACACAATCAGATAATATATCATCACCAATGGTCACACACACTGAGATAATATATCATCACCGATGGTCACACATACTGAGATAATATATCATCACCGATGGCCACACACACTAAGATAATATATCATCCCCGATGGCCACACACATTGAGATAGTATATCATCCCCGATGCCCACACATACTGAGATAATATGTCATCACCGATGGACACACATACTGAGATAATATATCATCACCGATGGTCACACATACTGAGATAATATATCAACACCGATTGTCACACATACTGAGATAATGCATTATCACTGATGTCCACACATACTGAGATAATATATCATCACCGATTGTCACACATACTGAGATAATATGTCTTCACCGATTGTCACACATACTGAGATAATACATTATCACCGATGGCCACACATACTGAGATAATATATCATCACCGATGGTCACATATACTGAGATAATATGTCTTCACCTATGGTCACACACACTGAGATAATTAATCATCACCGATGGCCACACACACTGAGATAATATATCATCACCGATGGCCACACAAACTGAGAAAAAATATCATCACCGATGGTCACACATACTGAGATAATATGTCATCACCGATGGTCACACATACTGAGATAATATATCATCACCGATGGCCACACATACTGACATAATATATCATCAACGATTGTCACACATACTGATATAATACATTATCACCGATGACCACACACACTGAGTTAATTAATCATCACCGATGGCCACACACACTGAGGTAATATATCATCACCGATGGTCACACATACTGATATAATATATCAACACCTATGGCCACACATACTGACATAATATATCATCACCGATGGCCACACATTCTAACATAATATATCATCACCGATGGCCACACATACTGACATAATTTATCATCACCGATGGCCACACACAATCAGATAATATATCATCACCAATGGTCACACACACTGAGATAATATATCATCACCGATGGTCACACATACTGACATAATATATCATCACCGATGGCCACACACACTGAGATAATATATCATCACTGATGGCCACACATACTGAGATAATATATCATCACCGATGGCCACACATACTGAGATAATATATCATCACCGATGGCCGCACATACTGACATAATATATCATCACAGATTGTCACACAAACTGAGATAATACATTATCACCGATGGCCACACATACTGAGATAATATATCACAACCGATGGTCACACATACTGAGATAATATGTCATCACCGATGGTCACACATACTGACATAATATATCATCACCGATGGCCACACATACTGAGATAATATATCATCACCGATGCCCACACATACTGAGATAATATATCATCACCGATTGTCACACATACTGAGATAATATGACTTCACCGATTGTCACACATACTGAGATAATACATTATCACCGATGGCCACACATACTGAGATAATATATCATCACCGATGGTCACATATACTGAGATAATATGTCTTCACCTATGGTCACACACACTGAGATAATTAATCATCACCGATGGCCACACACACTGAGATAATATATCATCACCGATGGCCACACAAACTGAGAAAAAATATCATCACCGATGGCCGCACATACTGACATAATATATCATCACCGATTGTCACACAAACTGAGATAATACATTATCACCGATGGCCACACATACTGAGATAATATATCACCACCGATGGTCACACATACTGAGATAATATGTCATCACCGATGGTCACACACACCGAGATAATATATCATCACCGTTGGCCACACACACTGAAATAATTAATCATCACCGATGGCCACACACACTGAGATAATATATCATCACCGATGGCCACACATGCCAAGATACTATATCATCACCAGTTATCACACATACTGAGATAATATATCATCACCGATGGCCATACATACTGACATAATATATCATCACCGATGGCCGCACATACTGAGATAATATATCATCTCCGATGGTCACACACACTGAGATAATATGTCATCACCAATGGTCACACATACTGAGATAATATATCATCAACGATTCTCACACATACTGAGATAATATATCATCACCGATGCCCACACATACTGAGATAATATACCATCACCGATTGTCACACATACTGAGATAATATGTCATCACCGATGGTCATACATACTGGGATAATACATTATCACCGTTGGCCACACATACTGAGATAATATATCATCACCGATGGACACACATACGGAGATAATATATCATCACCGATGGTCACACACACTGAGATAATTAATCATCACCGATGGCCACACACACTGAGATAATATGTCATCACCGATGGCCACACACACTGAGATAATTATTCATCACTGATGGCCACACACACTGAGATAATATATCATCACCTATGGCTACACATGCCAAGATACTATATCATCACCAGTTATCACACATACTGAGATAATATATCATCACCAATGGCCACACATACTGAGATAATATATCATCACCGATGGCCACACATACTGACATAATATATCATCACCGATGGCCTCACACAATGAGATAATATATCATCACCAATGGTCACACACACTGAGATAATATATCATCACCGATGGTCACACATACTGAGATAATATATCATCACCGATAGCCACACACACTGAGATAATATATCATCACCGATGGTCACACATACTGAGATAATATATCATCACCGATGGCCACACACACTGAGATAATATATCATCACCGATGGCCACACACACTGAGATAATATATCATCACCGATGGCCACACACACTGAGATAATATAGCATCACCGATGGCCACACACACTGAGATAATATAGCATCACCGATGGCCACACACATTGAGATAGTATATCATCCCCGATGCCCACACATACTGAGATAATATATCATCACCGATGGACACACATACTGAGATAATATATCATCACCGATTGTCACACATACTGAGATAAATATCATCACCTATGGCTACACATGCCAAGATACTATATCATCAACAGTTATCACACATACTGAGATAATATATCATCACCAATGGCCACACATACTGAGATAATATATCATCACCGATGGCCACACATACTGAGATAATATATCATCACCGATGGCCACACATACTGAGATAATATATCATCACCGATGGCCGCACATACTGAGATAATATATCATCACCGATGATCACACATACTGAGATAATATGTCTTAACCGATGGTCACACACACTGAGATAATATATCATCACCGATGGCCACACATACTGACATAATATATCATCACCGATTGTCTCACATACTGAGATAATATGTCATCACCAATGGTCACACATACTGAGATAATATATCATCAACGATTCTCACACATACTGAGATAATATATCATCACCGATGCCCACACATACTGAGATAATATACCATCACCGATTGTCACACATACTGAGATAATATGTCATCACCGATGGTCACACATACTGGGATAATACATTATCACCGATGGCCACACATACTGAGATAATATATCATCACCGATGGCCTCACACAATGAGATAATATATCATCACCAGTGGTCACACACACTGAGATAATATATCATCACCGATGGTCACACACACTGAAATAATGAATCATCACCGATGGCCACACATACTGACATAATATATCATCACTGATGGCCACACTCACTGAGTTAATATATCATCAACGATGGCCACACACACTAAGATAATATAGCATCACCGATGGCCACAAACTCTGAGATAATATATCATCACCGATGGTCACACATACTGAAATAATATATCATCACCGATGGCCACATATACTGACATAATATATCATCACCGATAGCCACACACACTGAGATAATATATCATCACCAATGGTCACACACACTGAGATAATATAATATCACCGATGGCCACACACACTGAGATAATATATCATCACTGATGGTGACACATTCTGAGATAATATATCATCCCCGATGGCCACACACACTGAGATAATATATCATCACCGATGGCCACACATACTGAGATAATATATCATCACCGATGGCCAAACACACTGAGATAATATATCATCACCAATGGTCACACACACTGAGATAATATAATATCACCGATGGCCACACACACTGAGATAATATATCATCACCGATGGTGACACATTCTGAGATAATATATCATCACCGATGGCCACACACACTGAGATAATATATCATCACCGATGGCAACACACACTGAGATAATATATCATCACCGATGGCCACACACACTGAGATAATATATCATCCCCGATGGCCACACACATTGAGATAGTATATCATCCCCGATGCCCACACATACTGAGATAATATATCATCACCGATGGACACACATACGGAGATAATATATCATCACCGATGGTCACACACGCTGAGATAATTAATCATCACCGATGGCCACACACACTGAGATAATATGTCATCACCGATGGCCACACACACTGAGATAATTATTTATCACTGATGGCCACACACACTGAGATAATATATCATCACCTATGGCTACACATGCCAAGATACTATATCATCACCAGTTATCACACATACTGAGATAATATATCATCCCCAATGACCACACATACTGAGATAATATATCATCACCGATGGCCACACATACTGACATAATATATCATCACCGATGGCCTCACACAATGAGATAATATATCATCACCAATGGTCACACACACTGAGATAATATATCATCACCGATGGTCACACATACTGAGATAATATATCATCACCGATGGCTACACACACTGAGATAATATAGCATCACCGATGGCCACACACACTGAGATAATATAGCATCACTGATGGCCACACACATTGAGATAGTATATCATCCCCGATGCCCACACATACTGAGATAATATATCATCACCGATGGACACACATACTGAGATAATATATCATCACCGATGGACACACATACGGAGATAATATATCATCACCGATGGTCACACACACTGAGATAATTAATCATCACCGATGGCCACACACACTGAGATAATATGTCATCACCGATGGCCACACACACTGAGATAATTATTCATCACTGATGGCCACACACACTGAGATAATATATCATCACCTATGGCTACACATGCCAAGATACTATATCATCACCAGTTATCACACATACTGATATAATATATTATCACCAATGGCCACACATACTGAGATAATATATCATCACCGATGGCCACACATACTGACATAATATATCATCACCGATGGCCTCACACAACGAGATAATATATCATCACCAATGGTCACACACACTGAGATAATATAGCATCACAGATGGCCACACACACTGAGATAATATGGCATCACCGATGGCCACACACAGTGAGATAGTATATCATCCCCGATGCCCACACATACTGAGATAATATATCATCACCGATGGACACACATGCTGAGATAATATATCATCACCATGGTCACACATACTGAGATAATATATCATCACCGACTGTCACACATACTGAGATAATATATCATCACCTATGGCTACACATGCCAAGATACTATATCCTCACCAGTTATTACACATACTGAGATAATATATCATCACCAATGGCCACACATACTGAGATAATATATCATCACCGATGGCCACACATACTGAGATAATATATCATCACCGATGGCCGCACATACTGAGATAATATATCATCACCGATGACCACACATACTGAGATAATATGTCTTAACCGATGGTCACACACACTGAGATAATATATCATCACCGATGGCCACACATACTGACATAATATATCATCACCGATTGTCACACATACTGAGATAATACATTATCACCGATGGCCACACATACTGAGATAATATATCATCACCGATGGCCACACACACTGAGATAATTAATCTTCACCGATGGCCACACACACTGAGATAATATATCATCACCGATGGCCACACATGCCAAGATACTATATCATCACCAGTTATCACACATACTGAGATAATATATCATCACAGATGGCCATACATACTGAGGTAATATATCATCACCGATGGCCACACATACTGAGATAATATATCATCACCGATGGCCACACATACTGAGATAATATATCATCACCGATGGCCGCACATACTGAGATAATATATCATCACCGATGGTCACAAATACTGAGATAATATGTCATCACCGATGGTCACACACAATGAGATAATATATCACCACCGATGGCCACACACACTGATATAATATATCATCACCGATGGCCACACATACTGAGATAATACATTATCACCGATGGCCACACATACTGAGATAATATATCATCACCGATGGCCACACACACTGAGATAATTAATCATCACCGATGGCCACACATGCCAAGATACTATATCATCACCAGTTATCACACATACTGAGATAATATATCATCACAGATGGCCATACATACTGAGATAATATATCATCACCGATGGCCACACATACTGAGATAATACATTATCACCGATGGCCACACATACTGAGATAATATATCATCACCGATGGCCACACACACTGAGATAATTAATCATCACCGATGGCCACACATGCCAAGATACTATATCATCACCAGTTATCACACATACTGAGATAATATATTATCACAGATGGCCATACATACTGAGATAATATATCATCACCGATGGCCACTCATACTGAGATAATATATCATCACCGATGGCCACACATACTGAGATAATATATCATCACCGATGGCCGCACATACTGAGATAATATATCATCACCGATGGCCACACATACTGACATAATATATCATCACCGATGGCCTCACACAACGAGATAATATATCATCACCAATGGTCACACACACTGAGATAATATAGCATCACAGATGGCCACACACACTGAGATAATATGGCATCACCGATGGCCACACACAGTGAGATAGTATATCATCCCCGATGCCCACACATACTGAGATAATATATCATCACCGATGGACACACATGCTGAGATAATATATCATCACCATGGTCACACATACTGAGATAATATATCATCACCGACTGTCACACATACTGAGATAATATATCATCACCTATGGCTACACATGCCAAGATACTATATCCTCACCAGTTATTACACATACTGAGATAATATATCATCACCAATGGCCACACATACTGAGATAATATATCATCACCGATGGCCACACATACTGAGATAATATATCATCACCGATGGCCGCACATACTGAGATAATATATCATCACCGATGACCACACATACTGAGATAATATGTCTTAACCGATGGTCACACACACTGAGATAATATATCATCACCGATGGCCACACATACTGACATAATATATCACCGATTGTCACACATACTGAGATAATACATTATCACCGATGGCCACACATACTGAGATAATATATCATCACCGATGGCCACACACACTGAGATAATTAATCTTCACCGATGGCCACACACACTGAGATAATATATCATCACCGATGGCCACACATGCCAAGATACTATATCATCACCAGTTATCACACATACTGAGATAATATATCATCACAGATGGCCATACATACTGAGGTAATATATCATCACCGATGGCCACACATACTGAGATAATATATCATCACCGATGGCCACACATACTGAGATAATATATCATCACCGATGGCCGCACATACTGAGATAATATATCATCACCGATGGTCACAAATACTGAGATAATATGTCATCACCGATGGTCACACACAATGAGATAATATATCATCACCGATGGCCACACACACTGATATAATATATCATCACCGATGGCCACACATACTGAGATAATGCATTATCACCGATGGCCACACATACTGAGATAATATATCATCACCGATGGCCACACACACTGAGATAATTAATCATCACCGATGGCCACACATGCCAAGATACTATATCATCACCAGTTATCACACATACTGAGATAATATATCATCACAGATGGCCATACATACTGAGATAATATATCATCACCGATGGCCACACATACTGAGATAATACATTATCACCGATGGCCACACATACTGAGATAATATATCATCACCGATGGCCACACACACTGAGATAATTAATCATCACCGATGGCCACACATGCCAAGATACTATATCATCACCAGTTATCACACATACTGAGATAATATATCATCACAGATGGCCATACATACTGAGATAATATATCATCACCGATGGCCACTCATACTGAGATAATATATCATCACCGATGGCCACACATACTGAGATAATATATCATCACCGATGGCCGCACATACTGAGATAATATATCATCACCGATGGTCACAAATACTGAGATAATATGTCATCACCGATGGTCACACACAATGAGATAATATATCATCACCGATGGCCACACATACTGACATAATATATCATCACCGATGGTCAAACATACTGAGATAATACATTATCACCGATGGCCACACATACTGAGATAATTTATCATCACCGATGGTCACACACACCGAGATAATATATCATCACCGATGGCCACACACACTGAGATAATTAATCATCACCGATGGCCACACACACTGAGATAATATATCATCACCGATGGCCACACAAGCCAAGATACTATATCATCACCAGTTATCACACATACTGAGATAATATATCATCACCGATGGCCATACATACTGACATAATATATCATCACCGATGGCCACACATACTGAGATAATATATCATCACCGATGGCCACACACACTGAGATAATATATCATCACCGATGGCCACACACACTGAGATAATATGTCATCACCGATGTCCACACATACTGAGATAATATATCATCACCGATGGTCACATATACTGAGATAATATATCATCACCGATGGTCACACACACTGAGATAATTATTCATCACTGATGGCCACACACACTGAGATAATATATCATCACCGATGGCCACACATGCCAAGATACTATATCATCACCAGTTATCACACATACTGAGATAATATATCATCACAGATGGCCATACATACTGAGGTAATATATCATCACCGATGGCCACATATACTGAGATAATATATCATCACCGATGGCCACACACACTGAGATAATATATCATCACCGATGGTCACACATACTTAGATAATATATCATCACCGATGGCTACACATACTGACATAATATATCATCACCGATGGCCACATATACTGACATAATATATCATCACTGATGGCCGCACACACTGAGATAATATATCTTCACTGATGGCCACACACACTAAGATAATATAGCATCACCGATCCACACACACTGAGATAATATATCATCACTGATGGCCACACACACTGAGATAATATATTATCACCGATGGCCACAGACTCTGAGATAATATATCATCACCGATGGTCACACATACTGAAATAATATATCATCACCGATGGTCACACATACTGAAATAATATATCATCACCGATGGCCACACATTCTGAGATAATATATCATCACCGATGGCCAAACACACTGAGATAATATATCATCACCAATGGTCACACACACTGAGATAATATAATATCACCGATGGCCACACACACTGAGATAATATATCATCACCGATGGTGACACATTCTGAGATAATATATCATCACCGATGGCCACACACACTGAGATAATATATCATCACCGATGGCCACACACACTGAGATAAAATATCATAACCGATGGCCACACACACTGAGATAATATATCATCCCCGATGGCCACACACATTGAGATAGTATATCATCCCCGATGCCCACACATACTGAGATCATATATCATCACCGATGGACACACATACTGAGATAATATATCATCACCGATGGTCACACATAATGAGATAATATATCACCACCGATTGTCACACATACTGAGATAATACATTATCACCGATGGCCACACATACTGAGATAATATATCATCACCGATGGTCACACACACTGAGATAATTAATCATCACCGATGGCCACACACACTGAGATAATATATTATCACCGATGGCCACACACACTGAGATAATATGTCATCACCGATGGCCACACATACTGAGATAATATATCATCACCGATGGTCACACACACCGAGATAATATATCATCACCGATGGCCACACACACTGAGATAATATATTATCACCGATGGCCACACACACTGAGATAATATGTCATCACCGATGGCCACACATACTGAGATAATATATCATCACCGATGGTCACACACACTGAGATAATATATCATCACCAATGGTCACACACACTGAGATAATATAATATCACCGATGGACACACACACACACTGAGATAATATATCATCCCCGATGGCCACACACATTGAGATAGTATATCATCCCCGATGCCCACACATACTGAGATAATATATCATCACCGATGGTCACACATAATGAGATAATATATCACCACCGATTGTCACACATACTGAGATAATACATGATCACCGATGGCCACACATACTGAGATAATATATCATCACCGATGGTCACACACACTGAGATAATTAATCATCACCGATGGCCACACACACTGAGATAATATATTATCACCGATGGCCACACATACTGAGATAATATATCATCACCGATGGTCACACACACTGAGATAATTAATCATCACCGATGGCCACACATACTGAGATAATATATCATCACCGATGGCCACACATACTGAGATAATATATCATCACCGATGGACACACATACTGAGATAATATATCATCACCGATGGTCACACATACTGAGATAATATATCATCACCGATGGTCACACACACTGAGATAATATATCATCACCGATGGTCACACATACTGAGATAATATATCATCACCGATGGTCACACACACTGAGATAATATATCATCACCGATGGCCAGGGCCAGATTAACAATGGGGCGGATGGCGCTGCAGCTCCAGGCCCCCCATTGAAAATAGGCCCAGAGCCCGCCACAGTGAAGAGGGTGAGGCCCATAACCACCGGCATTACAATGAGTCACACTGACTCATTGTATGCTGCGGCGAGACAGTGCACCGGTCCCCAGTCTGAAAATTGGAAATCCCGGCCAGATCAGGAGGAGGATCCGCTGACGCTCTCTTCTCCAGCGTCTCCTCCCCACAGGTTATTGAACTGCCCGGCCGGGGAGGAGGAGGAGCCGCTCTACTCTCAGTTCCTCCCCCCAAAATTTTTTAGTGCCGCTAATGAGCAGGACTGGCCGGCCAGAGGGGGAGAAGCCAGGAGGGGCATCGCAATGTAACGTGCGCCACGCCACGCTGGTCTGCACCTTCCCCCCCGCCGCCCACACTGCACTGGCCCAGGACCTTCCCCTGCCACCTCCCGCGCCGCACACAGTCTCCAGTCTCCCCCGCCGCCTCTTCTCCCGCACCGCACAGGTGCATAACGCGCTGGCTGGTACCTTTCCCCCCTCCCGCACTGCTACCCCCTGGCCATCTCCACCCCTAGCCGCATCCCGCTGCCCACTTCACACACTACGCTGCCCCCACCCCAACTCACTTTCATCCTGCCTCAGGCTGGGCATGGAGCCAGGGGGACATACTGGAGCCGGCGCTGTTAGTGGTGAGTGACACACACACTTGCACACACTCTCACTATCTCACTCACACACACGCTCTCACTCTATCTCACACACAGACTCTCACATACACACACACACACACTCTCACAGGGGCTACCTGGTGCAACGTACTGTATATGAGGGGCTACCTGGTGCAATGTATATGTGGGGCTACCTGGTGCAACATACTGTATATGAGGGCTACCTGGTGCAACATACTGTATATGAGGGCTACCTGGTGCAACATACTGTATATAATGTGTGTAAGGGGATACCTAGCGCAAAGTGTGTATATGGGGCTACCTGGCGCAAAGTGTGTATATGGGGCTACCTGGCGCAAAGTGTGTATATGGGGCTACCTGGCGCAAAGTGTGTATATGGGGCTACCTGGCGCAAAGTGTGTATATGGGGCTACCTGGTGCAAAGTGTGTATATGGGGCTACCTGGCGCAAACTGTGTATAAGGGGCTACCTGGCGCAAACTGTGTATAAGGGGCTACTTGGCGCAAACTGTGTATGTGGGGTTACCTGGTGCAACGTACTGTATATGTGGGGCTACCAGGTGCAATGTATATGAGGGCTACCTGGTGCAACGTACTGTATATGAGGGGCTACCTGGTGCAATGTATATGAGGGACTACCTGGTGCAACGTGTATAAAGGACTACTTGGTGCAACGTGTGTGTAAGGGGCTACCTGGTGCAACGTGTGTGTAAGGGGCTACCTGGCGCAACAAGTGTGTGTAAGGAGCTACCTGGCGCAACACGTGTGTAAGGGGCTACCTGGCGCAACGTGTGTGTAAGGGGCTACCTGGTGCAATGTGTATACAGAGCTCTGTCTGCCGCAACATGCATAAGGTGCTACCTGTCCCTGTTTTCTATGGAGGGAGGGGTGGTGCCAAAGGAAACATTCGTCCTCGGTGCCACAAGGTCTAGAATCAGCCCTGACTACATATACAGACTAGGAGGGGAGGGGGGCACACTGACGCATATACAGACTAGGATGGGGCACACTGAGCGCATATACAGACTAGGAAGAAAGGGGGGCACAGTAATGGAGATAGCCACACCCATGGCACAGGCCACCCCCCCCTATTTAGACCACCCTCACTACAGCGCTTGTCATACCTCCTGCCAATGCACACAATAGGCCCTTTATACATTTCAGCTCCAAGCCCATGTGGACCTTAATCTGGCACTGATCCTGCTAAGTGCAAACAAGAGTTCTGATAAAAGGGACAGGTCTGGACTTCCGGTGGGCGGGGCACCTCGTGTGGCCGCATTTTAGCCTCTCTCCAGACAGGGGTCTGCTAAATCAACCCGCATCCACTAAAATAACCTTGATTTAGAGGTTTAAAGCACACACCATCAGACAGCCACAGTGCTGCGGATTACCCTGATATCAAACAACTGTCTGGACCTTCTATATCCCCGGAGTCTGGCCTTTGATGTGAGAGGCATGTGTGCGCCTCTGCTCTGGCGCGAAAACTAGCGTGGCACGACAACTACAACTGCTCTCAACTTAAATTGGTGACCGCTCGCATACTCCTGCTTGGACGTCTCTACATACCCCTCTCCTAACGGTAAATCCTGAGGAAGACCCGCTGGAGGTCGTGGTCGGGTTGCTGGGGGTGCCTCTACGTCGATGACCCACGGGAATCCATGCTCCGGCATCAGCCTCCTACAGCCGCGGACCTGGTTTCTGACGGGACCCGATAGGGGTGACGGGATCTGAGGCTTCAGATATTTCCTTGGCTGGCTCCTGCGGCTCTCCCTAGCCGCCAACGAGTTGTTTACTGCTCCTCCTCGGCGGCCCCGTTGTTAACTTACATTATTGCGGGGATCCCGTGGTGACCGCCGGAGCTACACAGCTTACCCGACGGCTGGCGCTGCCCATCATTCAACAGCCACAAATTTAAATGCTGGGGCCCGTGTGCCCACTGTTGTAAACTCCGTACCATCCACTCACTGCTTCTTCATAACAGCGTCGCACTGATCGGGGAGACGCCGGGCTCTCCTCACACGCTCATTCACACGGATCCTGGGCAGCAGTGCTCTGAAGCTGCTCCTATCGGCTGGCCCTACATGCTGTCCCCCGCTGCCCTACACTAATCGCCCCCTTGCCTGATTTATTTGCCGGAGCTCACGGTGGCCAGGGCTTCCTTGTTTTGGACGGCGGACTGGCAACATTTCCCCAAGATTTATCTGGCAATGTTCCTGGGCTCCTGTGGAGAAATCCAAAGCTGCTAGATCCTCTCTGACTGGACCTACTCTCTTCAGCCTGGACACCTGGACTCATTTTCCCCCCAGGTATTAATACTGTTTGTACCCCTCTCTGTTTTCTATTAACACTCTCCATACCCCCTATACTCTGATCCGTTCCCTCCTTGTGTGTTACCCATACCCCCCCTGCATACCTCCTTCCCTCGCCCACTCGCTGATCCTCTCTGATACCCCCCCCCCCCCCTTCTATAGCTCATTTTCCGCACCGGACCTCAGTTTATGCACCTCAGAACTCAGTTTCTATGACTAATATGCCGGAAGGTTACCTGAATGGAACTCTTTGAGACTGTAAATTGCTCCCATTATATCTTGTCCATTCTCTGGACTGGTCAATACGACACTCCCTCTGCCAAAAGGCTGTTTTATTTTGTAGTGGGTTTTTTTTTTTTTCCTTTTTCTCTTCATTTCATTTATTTTTTTCTTATTATCCTGCATATATACTCAGTTGTGCTTCAGCTGGTTATTTTCTGTGAAATGCTGCCCTCTTGTGGGGTTCTTGTAATATGTCATTTATACTAACTATGGAAAATGCTATAATTGCTATTATAACACCGTAGTGTGCAATTGTATGTATGAAACTGAGCTTGGCGCTTGTCAAACAATTACTCTCCTTCTGCAGGGTTATCAATAATAATTGCTCACTCAGCGTGGTTATCATCCCGCTAATCCCTTACTGCAGGTTTTGTCAAATTGCATGATCCCTTTGCAGCGGTGCCTTATCTAGAGTGACGTACTAGAACGTACTGTCTCTGGTATTACTGTTCTATAGCTTTACCACTCTCTGGCATACAACTGCAGCCCACTCCCCCCCCCCCTTTTTTTTGTTTTTGTTGCTGCTCCTATATTGGCAGTGACTCCTTTACTTTATATGGGACCTACTGAACATCTGATGTGAACTAGCTCCCTCTTTAAAGGAAACTACCTTAAATTATAGCTTGAATGTAATTGTCAACTGCTCTAATTCTGACCCCTACCCGATATTATCATACATATAGATTATTTCATTATCGGCTTCCTCTCTCTACAACCTTCATAACTGTCCTGCTCAACAGGGGTATGGACAAATTTATTGATAAAGTCATGCCTCCTAAACAACAGAATAATGCAAATAAGGCCCCAAAAACAAAAAACAATACTCAAAAATCTGGACCACCTTCTCCATCTTTCTCTGAAAATGATGGCCGAGATTCCCCGGGAACAACCACCACCCCCCTGACGGCTAAAGAAATCGCAGATTTCATGATGCCACTTATGGATAAACGATTCGAAGATCTCCAAACATGTCTAGAAGCAGGCCTTACTCGTATAGACTCTCATGCATCACGTATAACTGCTCTGGAAACTAGAGTTAGTGATGTGGAGGATCGCCTGCAATCATGTCAGGAGGGTGCGGAGAATCATGATAGGGCTATTATACAACTACAAGACAAGGTAGATGAGTTAGAAAATAGGTCCCGACGGAATAATCTAAGATTCATAGGTATTCCGGAATCTGTAGTGGGCCATGCTTTAACATCTTTCCTCACTGCTGATTTACCCAAAGCGTTAGGGGTTATAAATGACTTAGAAATCCCTCATATTGAAAGGGCCCACAGAATTGGCATAGAACAATAGGGTTCCAGACGACGGCCTCGCCCGGTCATAGCCCGTTACTTGGACTATAGAACAAAAGAAAAAATCCTGGCGTCTTATCGTAGGTCCCAGGGACTAGTGGTGGGAGGGACTAAAATACTGATCTTTCAGGACTTCTCAGCGTCAGTTACACAGAAGCGTAAAGAATTCTCCGAGATATGCACCTTCCTTCATGGCTAAAAAATCAGGTTTTCCCTGCTGTATCCGGCAAAATTGAGGGTGTTGGAAGACGGAAAGCCGATTTACTTCTCTGACCCACGAGAGGCCAAATCATACTTTAAACCCCCTCAATTGTCCTCCCGCTCTCCTCATAGATGACTTAGAGTTACAAAGGTCGATCACCGGGTAGGGGAATCATGACCACTATTGATTCCCTGGGGTAGTATTACTGTATTACGAATGAAGCATTCTCTCTTCTACTGGGTATGCTTTATTTCTGTTTTTTCTTTTTTTGTTTCTAATGTTGGTTTCAGGTGCGCACATCTAACTCAAGATGATGCCCACCACTGTTCTGGTTTGATTGAAAATATGAAAATGTGGAGTTTAGAGGTAACTTGGATTACACTTATTTGTGTTTTATTCACTGCGAGTCCTAGAATGTTGCTGCAGCTTGCTGATATCTCTCTGTTTCCTGACTTCCATGCCGTGAGTGGATGTAGCTATTACCTTGTCGACTGGGTGATACGCGATCTCAGGGATTTCCTGCCCATTAACGACCCCCTACAGATACTTGACCCCTGGTGGGGGGATGGGTAGCCATGTCGTCTTCCCATATAGGAACTGACACCTCCCCCACGCTCAAACCTTTACAGATAATATCATGGAATGTCGGTGGACTCAATACACCGGTCAAACGAAAGAGAGTCATTACCCATCTTAAACGGTTTAGCCCGGACATTATATTTTTACAAGAAACACATTGGATCAATACAGAGGACAACCTACTAAAGGCCCCCTGGTTAGGCTCTTGTATATCCGCTCCCTATCATCGAAAGGTGCGAGGTGTAGCAATAATATTTCATAAAGATCTACCTGTCACTGTTTTGTCTCAAGTTGCAGACCCGTAGGGTCGTTATATCATATTGGACATCGACCTGTATCATACCCAATATACTCTAGTCAACCTATATGCCCCTAATACAAACCCACATGTATATATCCAAGATCTTGGACACATCCTTCAGGGCAGAACAAACCATTCCCTCATCGTAGGGGGTGATTTTAATATGGTAGAAGACCCCTCTTTAGATAAATTGCCTCCAATGCAAAGACCTTCTAACTTCTATGCCCATCTCTACCAATCCTTTAAATTAGACTTATGCCTGTCAGACCCTTGGCGCCTCTTGAACCCTACAGACAAAACTCATACATATCTATCAATGGTCCATGGCTCCCTTTCCCGTATAGACAGGATCCTTATCTCAGATAGTTTACTCAATAATATAGCCCACACAGATATTCATGATATAATGGTGTCGGATCATGCTCTGGTCTCCATCTCCCTGACTCATCCTCTCCTGCACCCTCGTAGCCGTATATGGAGATTTCCCCATTACTTAGCACAATCAGACGATTTTAAGGCCTACTTGATTGGTCATTGGACTAACTATGTCGATGACAACCTTGAACACTGGGATGACCCTATCCTTTTCTGGAGTGCTTCTAAGGCGGTTATGAGGGGCCACATAATCAATTACGTCTCACAGAAAAACAGACACTCTAGAAAAGAATATGAAGCACTTAAGGCTGAAATGCAAACCTCCTTTGTTCAGTACACAAAGGCACTTTCAGACGATACTAAACACTCATACAGACAGGCACGTCAGCAACTAGAGACTTATCTCGCCACCAAGGCAAAACAATCAATTGACTTTACACGAAATAAATATTACCGCTGGGGTAACAGAGCAGGGAAACTTTTAGCAACAATGTCCAAGCCATTTAGGAAACGCCAGGTTATTACTACTTTGAAACATCCCGTCACGGGAACTTTATTAACGAAGTCTTCAGATATAATAACACAATTCCGCCATTATTTTGTAAATGCATTCCGTTCAACCCCAATTAATTTGGCCGACCAGACAACTATCCTCTCAGACTCAGTGCTGCCAAAATTGACGTCTGATCAGAGAGAAGCACTAACTGGCCCAATAACTATAGATGAAATCAATAAAACCATATCTACCCTTCCTCATGGAAAGTCTCCGGGACCTGATGGTCTGTCGGGCGATTATTACCGAATTTTACAAACACACATTGCCCCGACCTTGCTAGAACTATTTAAGTCTATTCATGAAAAGGGAACTCCCTACTCATCTTTCAATGATGCTTTCATGACCCTGCTCCCTAAGCCAGACAAGGATCTGAATCTATTGACATCTTACAGACCTATAAGTCTGTTAAATGTTGATTACAAATTGGTGGCCAAAATCATGGCAACGCGTCTCCAGACTATACTGCCATCAATCCTTTCGGACCATCAGTTGGGATTTATACAGGGACGCCATGCAGTTAGGGCCATTAGGACAGCCATAGCGGCCGTTGTGGCGGCTCAGCGCACGACACCCACTCAAAATATAGTGGTCAGCTTAGACATTCATAGGGCCTTTGACTCTATTCTCTGGCCGCATCTTTATACTATATTAGAAAAAAGAGGCTTTGATGATAGCTTTGTAAATTTTATAAAATATATCTACCACGATCCAAATACTTCCCTACTGGTTAACGGCCTGTTAAGCCCAAGCTTTACACTAGAAAGAGGCACCCGTCAAGGTTGCCCTCTATCACCCGTCCTCTTCAACATAGCACTAGATCCCTTATTACGCACTCTACAACAATGGCATACCTTTCAGGGTATTAGAGTTGGGTGCAGGGAAATAAAGATATCCGCATTCGCAGATGATATTTTGCTATACGTTTCCAACCCGGAACACTCCTTAGATCAAATACTACACACAATTAATTTATATGGTTCCATATCCGGTCTGCAACTTAACATGGACAAATCAGTGGCTATGCTCCTTGGGGGCACACTAACTCAACCTCGTTGGGCCTCCCATTTGTCCCTGCAATGGGCCAGAACATCTATCCCTTAATTGGGAATAACTCTGCCCAGAAATCCGGTCAATTTATACCAATTTAACATTAAAAAGATAATACATACTCTTATGGAAGATATGAGACGTTGGGAACGTCTGCCACTCTCTTACCTGGGGCGAGCAGATCTCTTAAAAATGGTAGCAATACCTAGAATATTATACCCACTACAAAACCTTCCAATACTTTTGACTAAAGCAGATACGGTTCACTTGAACGCCTTGATTAGGAAGTTCATATGGAAGGGAGGACGCGCACGCATAGCCTTACGGAAGTTATATCAACCAAAAACGAATGGCGGCATCAACTTCCCTGATGTCACTGGGTATAATCACTCAGCTATCTTGCGACATTTAAGAGACTGGTTACAGGGGACATCGATTTATACGGATGTCCTCTTGGAACAAGAGTTTTTGAGGGACATTGCATTAATAGGCTTATTACATCAACATGATCAAGAAGTGGAGGAACATATTAAATTAAATCCTTTGCTTTGGACAACACGGAAGCTCTGGCACATCCTGCGTCACAAAGCTGGACTCAATGGTTTCTATTCTTTACACTTGCCCCTGATCAAGAATCCTCAATTCCTAGACGGCATGGCTGCTCATCCCTTCACCCTATGGAGACACGCAGGAGTGGAGAATATTGGGTCTCTAGTGTCGGGGGAGAAACGCCCTCTCACTTTCACAGAATTATCCACTAAATATGCCATGGTTAGGCCATATCCTCTGGCCTTCCTACAGACACGCTTTTATGTAAGCCACGTCCTACAGCATTTTTCAGACAAAGACTGGGATAACCCCCTAGACGCCCTCTTAAAAAAAAATGCAGTCCCGCAACGTAGAGCTATCTCGATCCACTATACCTTTCTTAGAGATATTATGGATCATACCAAAGTGTCGGGAGGAGTGTCGGGGTGGCTGTCCCACTTCCCCGAACTAACAATCTCACATTTGGAAAAGACCCTCCTATATTCTCGCAGAACTCTCCCTTCTAGTGTGTATACTGAGCTATTCTTAAACATATTCCATAATGCATATCTTTCCCCGCTGCGCCGATTTCATATAGGTACCTCCGCGACTCATAACTGTCCGAGGTGTCATCAGGAGATGGCAGATAATTACCATTGCTTATGGGCTTGCCCTATAGTAAAATATTTCTGGCATTTAATATGCAGATATGCTGAATTGAAACTGACAAATTATGTCCCATTTACCCCGGAGTGGGCAATTTTCGGAATGGTTAACCCTATGCTTCGAATAACCCCGGGTAGTAAGAAATTACTACTAGCCATAAGCGCAGCGGGTAAAAAAACTATATTACAAAGTTGGCTAGATAATTCACCCCCTCAGTTACCATTGTTTTTTAATAAACTGTACTTTCTGTTTGGAATGGACTGGGTAGAGACACTCCTGCATAAGGAAAGAGAAGTGGAGCGTTTCTTTTCACTCTGGGAGTCATACATAGACACCTTCCACTTACCACTAGAAATCAGATTCATTATAGTCTTAAAGACACCACTTGGTATCTTACCAGGCTGATAACCCATGACCCTCCGATAACCTTGGCGTAAGGTGACACCTACTCGTGCATATGGGCTGTTATTGAGAGTCAGGACTCGCAGTCTTATTGGTGTTTGTGTGTTCAGAATTTAGCTCAGAGACATAGCTGTTGACGATTACAGATTTATACTGATATACAATAAGTTTTCCTCGACATCTAGAGATGTACACCTTGAACATTTACTGTTATACTCAGATTGACTTATTTATATCATAGATTTTACTATAATGAGAATCTGTGTTAATGTACTAATTCAGCTTAAACCGCATGTTGTTACTAGAAGTATCAAAGCAACATTGTAACTATTGTGGTATGCTTGTATCATCTTTGTTACCTCAATAAAAATATAAAAAAAAAAAAAAAAGGGACAGGTCTGCAAGTTGTTGTCACTCTATTGGCGGTGCTAATATAGCATATTACTGTCTATTAGTGTGTCAGTAAAATCATATTCTCATACGCTGACAGCAGAGTGCCTGTATTAACCCTTTCTATTATAATGGTAATAACTAATACTCCTGTTATCATCTAGTTAAATAAACTGTAACATTGAATGTTATTCAGGTTTATTAACTAACCAAAAAAGCCCACTAATGGGCAAAATCATGTTGCACTGTGGGTGGGGCAGATGTAACATGTGCAGAGAGAGTTAGATTTGGGTGGGTTATATTGTTTCTCTGCAGGGTAAATACTGTCTGCTTTATTTTTACACTGCAATGTAGATTTCCATTTGAAAACACCCCCACCCAAATCCAACTCTCTGCACATGTTACACCTGCCCCACCTGCAGTGCACATGGGGGGATTATTCCGAGATGATTGTAGCTGTGCTAAATTTAGCACAGCTATGATCATTCACACTGACATGCAGGGGGACGCCCAGCACAGGGCTATCCCACCCCGCATGTCAGTGCTGGCCGCCCCCTGCAGAAGTGCAAAGGCATCGCACAGCTACTCGTCGCTCCCCGGCCCACAGCGGCTGCATGTGACGTCATGCAGCCTCTGCGGCCCGCCCCCCCGTTTGGTATGGCCATGCCTGCGTTGGCCGGACCACGCTCACGAAACGGCAGCCAAATGCCACCGTTCCACCCCCCTGCCCAGCGACCGCCTCTGCCTGTCAATCAGGCAGAGGCGATCGTAGCGGCCCGACGGCGCCACATGCGCAGTCCTGACCCGATTGCACAGCTGCAATAAACTGCAGTGTGCGATTGGGTCAGAATTACCCCCATGGTTTTTCCCATTAGTGGCCTTTTTTGGTTTGCTAACAACTTTGAATAGGGCCCTTTATCTGTAAATGATATCACTGAGTTACCAGATGTAAATGCAGAAGGCCAGCATTACCGCCAATGAGAAGAAGCAGAAACATGTAGCGGCAATCAGCAATCCTGCAAGAAAGAAACAGGTTCTGTGAATAAGCGTCATGTCATTTACAGCTGTGTTACACATAGATCAATTCCTTATATGAAACAATTCATTTCTGTAACTGTCACATGTATTTTGGGGAGTAACCTGCGCCCTAACCTGGGAATGGGATGCGGTCAACATCCCGCTGGACGGGATCCCGGCGGTCGAAATACCGATGCCGGAATCCCGACCGCCACAATCCCGACATATTCTCCCTCCGTGGGTGTCCACGACACCCATAGAGGGAGACTATAATACTGTGCCGAGCGTAGCGAGGCACCGTGCCCGCAGCGTGGCGAGCGAAGCGAGCCCGCAAGGGTCTGCGTTCCGCTTGCCACCCCTGTCGGGATTGTGTGGTCGGGATTCCGGCGTCGGTATTTCGACCGCCGGGATCCCGTCCAGCGGCATTACGTACTGATCCCCTGGGAATGTCTCACTGAGTACTCTGCACCTGCTGATATATTATATTCTGCAGCACATAGCTGACTTATGGGCATAAGTGCAATACTAGGCAAATGATGCCACAATCTCACCCAGCTGCTGCCAGCGGAAGATGTAACTTACCCCCCGCCCCCTCTCCACAGATGCCACACCTCCACTGATCCCTATTACTAACACATAGCACATATATGTCTGACTTTCATCACTGTTAGTTACCTGTGTCTATAGGAACATAAGGGTCTTCTGTCCCCTGGACACCGGCATGGTCTGCGGAGACACCTACATGTGTGGCTGATGTAAGGCCACGGAGAGAATAGAGAAGATGAGCAATGTGTATAGTAATGTATAAATAATGAACATTTACTTTGCCTAGTGACACTGCGACAGGACATTTCCTGTGTGTTATGGACGTGTTTCTGTCTCCTGTTACACAGCTATCTGAGTGTGGTGATATAAATAATATGGGTGTCCAACTGGGGATAATCTCCACATAATCTCCACCGTCATTGGTCGCTCAGCATGTGGACATTCCAGCTGCTGCAGAACTACACTTCCCAGCGTGTCCTGCTATAGTTTTGCTGTTAATACATGCTAAAACTGTGGCATGCTGGGATATGTAGTTCCACACTAGATGGTCTACCACATGTTGCCTATACCTGCTATTGACACAGGTGAGTAGGCCTGTGTAAGTCACACATGTCACCCCAGTACTATTCTCACACAGTATATTTAGTATAACACTCAGTATGTAACTAGCGCTATATAGGGTGTGATATAGAAAGTATAGTTGTATGTATGTCATGCTTGTAGAGGTCTGTGTGTTGTATATTATGTACTGTGCGCCCTTATAAATGCTGAGGTATACTTGTGTCTATGGCTCTATTTGGCTAAATTATATCATTTATTTGTACTTAGTAATAACTCTTACAATAAGGAACATGGCGCTTACCTTCAGTTGCCACAATAGGTGCTCCCTGACAAGCCATAATAATGAGAAATATAAACAAAAAATAAGAATTTACTCACCGGTAATTCTATTTCTCGTAGTCCGTAGTGGATGCTGGGGACTCCGTAAGGACCATGGGGAATAGACGGGCTCCGCAGGAGACTGGGCACTCTAAAAGAAAGATTTAGTACTATCTGGTGTGCACTGGCTCCTCCCTCTATGCCCCTCCTCCAGACCTCAGTTAGGGAAACTGTGGCCCCCATTCCGAGTTGTTCGCTCGTTAAATTTCGTCGCATCGCAGCGATTTTCCGCTTAGTGCGCATGCGCAATGTTCGCACTGCGACTGCGCCAAGTAAATTTGCTATGCAGTTAGGATTTTTACTCACGGCTTTTTCATCGTTCTGGTGATCGTAATGTGATTGACAGGAAGTGGGTGTTACTGGGCGGAAACTGGACGTTTTATGGGTGTGTGCGAAAAAACGCTACCGTTTCCGGGAAAAACGCAGGAATGGCTGGAGAAACGGGGGAGTGTCTGGGCGAATGCTGGGTGTGTTTGTGACGTCAAACGACAAGCACTGAACTGATCGCAGATGCCGAGTAAGTCTGGAGCTACTCTGAAACTGCTAAGAGTTGTGTAATCGCAATTTTGAGAATCTTTCGTTCGCAATTTTAAGAAGCTAAGATTCACTCCCAATAGGCGGCGGCTTAGCGTGAGTAAATCTGCTAAAACCAGCTTGCGAGCAAACAACTCGGAATGAGGGCCTGTGCCCAGAAGAGCTGACACTACAAGGAAAGGATTTGGAATCCAGGGTAAGACTCATACCAGCCACACCAATCACACTGTACAACTTGTGATAACCATACCCAGTTAACAGTATGAACAACAACTGAGCCTCGTTCAACGGATGGCTCATAACAATAACCCTTTAGTTAAGCAATAACTATATACATGTATTGCAGAGAGTCCGCACTTGGGACGGGCTCCCAGCATCCACTACGGACTACGAGAAATAGAATTACCGGTGAGTAAATTCTTATTTTCTCTGATGTCCTAGTGGATGCTGGGAACTCCGTAAGGACCATGGGCAGAGCCGGATTAAGGGGGGCGGGCCCGGGGGATAAGTACCCCGGACCCCCCCTTTCCAAAAGGGCCCCCTGCCACACCGCAGATCGGATCTCTCTTCCGATCCGATCTGCGGTGCTGTGCTCCCCGGCTCCCGTCCTCACTGCAGCAGCAGCTGCGCACAGACAGGACAGCTCAACTGAGCGATGGCTCAGCTGTCCAATAATGTATCAATGAAACAGCCTGCGTGCCCAGCCAATGACTAAGCGGCAGGCTGCTTCATTCATACTTTATTGGACAGCTGAGCCGTCGCTCAGCTCAGCTGTCCTGTCTGTGCGCCCGCTGCTGCAGAGGGGACGGGAGTGCAGGGCACATACATCCCATAGCGCTCTACCTCCCAACATACCCTACTCCAGTCCCCCCATACAATACACCTCTACCCCTGCCACACACCCTATTCCCCCACATACACCCCATAATCCTCTATACCCCACAGCCTAGTCCCCGTGTTCACCCCACATACACCCAAATTCTCTAACCCCACCACACATCCTACTCCCACTATCTCCCACATTCACACCCCATAAACTCCCTCCTAACCCCCGCACCCGGGAAGGGACCTCCTCTGGGATATACAGTGGAGGGACGGGGACCAAAGGGGTGTCAGGTACAGGAGGCACAGGGGAGTGGGTATGTGAGGCTGACAAGGGGCATGGTATACAGCCGGCTCTAGGCTTGTGTTGTACCCCACTAGTCCCTGCGAGGCCCTGGGTGTGTGTATATATATATATATATATATATATATATTTTGCCTTCTCTATTAGGGGCCCCACTTTCTTAAGTGCCCCGGGCCCCCCATGGTCTTAATCCGGCTCTGACCATGGGGATTAAACCAAAGCTCCCAAACGGGCGGGAGAGTGCGGATGACTCTGCAGCACCGAATGAGCAAAGGCAAGGTCCTCCTCAGCCAGGGTATCAAACTTGTAGAACTTAGCAAATGTGTTTGAACCCGAGCAAGTAGCAGCTCGGCAAAGCTGTAAAGCCGAGACACCTCGGGCAGCCGCCCAAGAAGAGCCCACCTTCCTTGTGGAATGGGCTTTTACTGATTTAGGATGCGGCAATCCTGCCGCAGAATGAGCTTGCTGAATCGTGCTACAGATCCAGCGAGCAATAGTCTGCTTTGAAGCAGGAGCACTCAGCTTGTTGGGTACATGCAGGATAAACAGTGGGGTATATTTACTAAGCTCCCGATTTTGACCGAGATGCCGTTTTTTCTTCAAAGTGTCATCTCGGTAATTTACTAAACTCAAATCACGGCAGTGATGAGGGCATTCGTATTTTTTTGGAAGTCCAAGAAAAAAAATACGAATGAATACACCATCGGTCAAATACGCCAGCAAATTAGTAGAACTCGGTCATTTACTAAAAAGTGCAAATCTCAAAATAGCCAAACACTGCCGTGAATAATTACAATTCGTAAAAAAGTGCTAAAAAAAAAAACAGACCTGCTTTTTTGAGCCGTGTTTGGATAGGCATGCACGGATCCATGAGATCCGTGCATGTATATCAGTGGGAAGGGTTGGGAAAGTGTTAATTTTCCAAAAAAAAATTGCGTGGGGTCCCCCCTCCTAAGCATAACCAGCCTCGGGCTCTTTGAGCCGGTCCTGGTTGCAAAAATATGGGGAAAAAATTGACAGGGGTTCCCCCATATTTAAGCAACCAGCATCGGGCTCTGCGCCTGGTCCTGGTTCCAAAAATATGGGGGACAAAAAGCGTAAGGGTCCCCCGTATTTTTGAAACCAGCACCGGGCTCCACTAGCTGGACAGATAATGCCACAGCCGGGGGTCACTTTTATACAGTGCCCTGCGGCTGTGGCATCAAATATTCAACTAGTCACCCCTGGCCGGGGTACACTGGGGGAGTGGGGACCCCTTCAATCAAGGGTTCCCCCCCCCAGCCACCCAAGGGCCAGGGGTGAAGCCCGAGGCTGTCCCACCCATCCAATGGGCTGCGGATGGGGGGCTGATAGCCTTTGTTTGAAGTTATGAATATTGTTTTTAGTAGCAGTACTACAAGGCCCAGCAAGCCTCCCCCTCAAGCTGGTACTTGGAGAACCACAAGTACCAGCCTGCAGCGGAAAAACGGGCCCGCTGGTACCTGTAGTACTACTACTAAAAAAATACCCCAAAAAAGACAGAAGACACACACCGTGAACGTATAACTTTAATACATACATACATACCAACATACATACATACTTACCTTATGTTCACACGAGGGTCGGTCCTCTTCTCCAGTAGAATCCATGGGGTACCTGTTGAAAAAATTATACTCACAAAATCCAGTGTAGATCGGTCCTCTTCTGCAAGCAATCCATTTGTAATCCATGTACTTGAGAAAATAAAAAAACGGAGACCCGACCTTGAACTGAAAGGGGCCCGATGTTTTCACATGGGACCCCTTTCCCCGAATGCCAGGAACCCCCTCTGACTTAAGTCCAAGAGGGTTCCATCAGCCAATCAGGGAGCGCCACGTTGTGGCACCCTCCTGATCGGCTGTGTGCTCCTGTACTGAGTGACAGGCAGCACGCGGCAGTGTTACAATGTAGCGCCTATGCGCTCCATTGTAACCAATGGTGGGAACTTTGAGGTCAGCGGTGAGGTTACTCTCAGTCACCCGCTGGCCACAAAGTTCCCACCATTGGTTACAATGGAGCGCATAGGCGCTACATTGTAACACTGCCGCGTGCTGCCTGTCACTCAGTACAGGAGCACACAGCCGATCAGGAGGGTGCCACAACGTGGCGCTCCCTGATTGGCTGATGGAACCCTCTTGGACTTAAGTCAGAGGGGGTTCCTGGCATTCGGGGAAAGGGGTCCCATGTGAAAACATCGGGCCCCTTTCAGTTCAAGGTCGGGTCTCCGTTTTTTTATTTTCTCAAGTACATGGATTACAAATGGATTGCTTGCAGAAGAGGACCGATCTACACTGGATTTTGTGAGTATAATTTTTTCAACAGGTACCCCATGGATTCTACTGGAGAAGAGGACCGACCCTCGTGTGAACATAAGGTAAGTATGTATCTATGTTGGTATGTATGTATGTATTAAAGTTATACGTTCACGGTGTGTGTCTTCTGTCTTTTTTGGGGTATTTTTTTAGTAGTAGTACTACAGGTACCAGCGGGTCCGTTTTTCCGCCGCAGGCTGGTACTTGTGGTTCTCCAAGTACCAGCTTGCGGGGGAGGCTTGCTGGGCCTTGTAGTACTGCTACTAAAAACAATATTCATAACTTCAAACAAAGGCTATCAGCACCCCATCCGCAGCCCTTTGGATGGGGGGGGACAGCCTCGGGCTTCACCCCTGGCCCTTGGGTGGCTGGGGGGGAACCCCTTGATTGAAGGGGTCCCCACTCCCCCAGGGTACCCCGGCCAGGGGTGACTAGTTGGATATTTGATGCCACGGCCGCAGGGCACTGTATAAATGTGACCCCCGGCTGTGGCATTATATGTGCAGCTAGTGGAGCCCGGTGCTGGTTTCAAAAATACGGGGGACCCCTACGCTTTTTGTCCCCCGTATTTTTGGAACCAGGACCAGGCGCAGAGCCCGATGCTGGTTGTTTAAATATGGGGGAACCCCTGTCCATTTTTTCCCCATATTTCTGCAACCAGGATCGGCTCAAAGAGCCCGAGGCTGGTTTGCCTTAGGAGGGGGGACCCCACGCAATTTTTTTTATCATTTTAAACTATTTTTAAACAAAAAAAAATGTGCACAATGAACCCCAGCACGGATCTCACAGATCCGGCCGTGATTCATTGTGTTAAAGTCGGCAGTGTTTTGCCATTCACTCCCGTAAAACACTGTTAAAAATTACGAATGACATCGACATCGGAAAACACGAAAATGCAGAATACGACAGCTTAGTAAATTAGTCGTAATAAATTCAAATAGTTGCAGTTTTACACTTTCGATGTCATTCGTGATTAATCTCCCACCAAAATGGGAGAATCACGAATCTTAGTAAATTTACCCCAGTGAGTCAGTTTTTCTGATTCCAGCCGTACTGGCTACATAGATTTTCAAAGCCCTGACTACATCCAGTAACTTGGAGTCCTCCAAGTCCCGAGTAGCCGCAGGCACCACAATAGGTTGGTTCAAATGAAACGCTGATACCACCTTAGGGAGAAATTGGGGACGAGTCCTCAATTCTGCCCTGTCCATATGGAAGATCAGATAAGGGCTTTTACATGACAAAGCCTCCAATTCTGACACACGCCTAGCTTAAGCTAAGGCCAATAGCACGACCATTTTCCACGTGAGATATTTTAGCTCCATGGTCTTAAGTTGTTCAAACTAGTGGGATTTCAGGAAATCCAACACAACGTTAAGATCCCAAGGTGCCACTGGAGGCACAAAAGGGGGCTGAATATGCAGCACTCCCTTAAACAAACGTCTGAACTTCAGGCAGTGAAGCCAGTTCTTTTTTAAAGAAAATGGATAGGGCCGAAACCTGGACCTTTATGGACAGCAATTTTAGGCCCATAGTCACCCCTGACTGTAGGAAGTGCAGAAATCGACCCAGCTGGAATTCCTCTGTTGGGGCCTTCCTGGCCTCACACCAAGCAACATATTTCCGCCATATGCGATGATAATGCTGTGCTGTCACATCCTTCCTAGCTTTTATCAGCGTAGGAATCACTTCATCTGGAATGCCCTTTTCCGTTAGGATCCAGCGTTCAACCGCCATGCCGTCAAACGCAGCCACGGTAAGTCTTGGAACAGACAGGGCCCTTGCTGTAACAGGTCCTGTCTGAGAGGCAGAGGCCATGGGTCCTCTGAGATCATTTCTTGTAGTTCTGGGTACCAAGTTCTTTTTGGCCAATCCGGACCGATGAGTATAGTTATTACTCCTCTCTTTCTTACTATCCTCAGTACCTTGGGTATGAGAGGAAGAGGAGGGAACACATAAACCGACTGGTACAACCACGGTGTCACTAGCGCGTCCACAGCTATCGCCTGAGGGTCCCTTGACCTGGCGCAATATTTTTTTAGCTTTTTGTTGAGGCGGGACGCCATCATGTCTACCTGTGGCCGTTCCCAACGGTTTACAATCTGCGTGAAGACTTCTGGATGAAGTTCCCACTCTCCCGGGTGGAGGTCGTGCCTGCTGAGGAAATCTGCTTCCCAGTTGTCCACTCCCGGAATGAACACTGCTGACAGTGCTAGCCAGGGGCGGATCCAGAAGAAAATGATAGGGGGGCACCATGGAAGGGGCAAGTACATTTGCGTGCGGCTTCGGTGCATGTGAGGTGGCGCTTCTTATACAATGCCCACAGTTGTAGCGCTCATTATGCAATGTCCACTGTACTGGTAGTGCCCCTTATATAGACCCCATAGTAGTGGTGTCCCTTATGCAATGCCCATATTGCCCCCAGTAGCAATGTTGCCTGTAGTAATGCCCCCAGTCATTATGCCCCCTGTGGTAATGCCCCTGCATTTATGACCCCAGTAGTTTACCTCCCCCTTTAGTTTAGCCTCCCAGTGGTAATGCCCCCACTAGTTTAGCCACCAGTAGTAATGCCCCCCCTGTAGTTTTCCCCATTGTAGTTTAGCCCCTGTAGTTATGCCCCCCTTATAGTTTAGCCTTCAGTAGTATTGCCCCCAGTAGTTTGGCCCCTGTAGTTATGCCCCCCTGTAGTTTAGCCCCCAAGTAGTAATGCCCCTGTAGTTAAGCAGCCAGTAGTAATGCCCTCCTGTAGTATGCCCCAGTAGTTAGCACCTTTGTAGATGGCCCCCAGTTAATAATGTCCCCCAGTAGTTTGCCCCCAGTAGATGCCACCCAGTAATAATGTCCCCCAGCAGTGTGCCCCCAGTAGGTGCCCCCCAGTAATAATGTCCCCCAGTAGATGTCCCCAGTAATAATGTCCCCCAGCAGTTTGCCCCCAGTAGTTGCCCCCCAGTAATAATGTCCCCCAGTAGATGCTCCCCAGTAATAATGTCCTCCAGTAGTTTGCCCCCAGTAGTAATGCCCCCAATAGATGATCCCCCAGTAGTAATGCCCCCAGTAGATGCCCCCCAGTAATAATGCCCCAGTAGCTGCCCCCAATAGATGACCCAACAGTAGTTATGCCCCAAGTAGATGCCCCTCAGTATAATGCCCCCAGTAGATGTCCCCCAGAAAAAATGTCCCCCATTAGGTGCCCCCAATAGATGACCCCCCAGTAGTAATGCCCCCTGTAGGTGCCCCCCAGTAATAATGCCCCCAGTAGCTGCCCCCAATAGATGACCCCCCCAGTAGTGATGCCCCCAGTTATATGCCCCCTGTAGTAATGCCCCCCCAGTAGTAATGCCCCTTGTTGATGCCCCCAGTAGTAATGTACCCCCGTAGTTTGCCCCCAGTAGATGCCCCCGCTGCATTAAGGAAGAAAAAAGCAATTCTTACCGAGCCCTGTTCCCGCTTCCAGGCCGCTGCAGTTCTCCTCCTGGCGTCCTCTCCTCAGCACTATGAGAGAGACGTCATGACTGACGTCTCTCCCATAGCGCACGGCGCACAGTGACAGCGCCAGAAGCCGGAGCTCAGTATTGAGCTCCGGCTACCGCCGTGCAGGGAGATGGGCACCTGCTGGTAACACAATCTCGCAGGCGCCCGTCATCTCCCTGTGTGGCGCCGATGCCGATGGGGGACGGAACGGGGTAGAGGCCACAAATGACAGGGGGGGCACGGGCCCAAGTGCCCCCCCCTGGATCCGCCACTGGTGCTAGCACGTGATTCTCTGCCCATCGAAGAATCCTTGTGGCTTCTGCCATCGCCATCCTGCTTCTAGTGCCGCCCTGGCGGTTTACATGGGCGACCGCCGTGATGTTGTCTGATTGAATCAGCACAGGTTGGTTTTGAAGCAGGGGCTCTGCTTGACTCAGGGCGTTGTAAATGGCCCTTAGTTCCAGTAGATATATGTGTAGTGAAGTCTCCTGACTTGACCACTGTCCTTGGAAGTTTCTTTCCTGAGTGACTGCCCCCCATCCTCGGAGGCTTGCATCCGTGGTCACCAGGACCCAGTCCTGTATGCCGAACCTGCGGCCCTCGAGAAGATGAGCACTCTGCAGCCACCACAGCAGAGACACCCTGGCCCTTGGGGACAGGGTGATCAACCGATGCATCTGAAGATGCGATCCGGACCATTTGTCCAACAGATCCCACTGAAAGATCCTTGCATGGAACCTGCCGAAGGGAATCTTTCATCATCATCTTTCCCAGGACTCGTGTGCAGTGATGCACCGACACCTGTTTTAATTTCAGGAGGTCCCTGACCAGAGATGACAATTCCTGGGCCTTCTCCACCGGGAGAAATACCTTCTTCTGTTCTGTGTCCACAATCATGCCCAGGAAAAGCAGACGAGTCACAGGAATCAGCTGCGACTTTGGAATATTCAGAATCCAGCCGTGCTGTTGCAACACCTCCTGAGAGAGTGCTACGCTGACCAACAACTGCTCTCTGGACCTCGCCTTTATAAGGAGATCGTCCAAGTACGGGATAATTATAACTCGCTTCTTCTGAAGTAGTATCATCATTTCGGCCATTACCTTGGTAAATACTCTCGGTGCCGTGGACAGACCAAACGGCAACGTCTGGAATTGGTAATGACAGTCCTGTACCACAAACCTGAGGTACTCCTGGTGAGGTGGGTAAATGGGGACATGCAAGTAAGCATCCTTGATGTCCAGCGACACCATAAAATCCCCCTCTTCCAGGCTTGCAATAACCACCCTGAGCGATTCCATTTTGAACTTGAACTTCCTTATATAAGTGTTCAAGGATTTTAAATTCAGAATGGGTCTCACCGAACCGTCTGGTTTCGGTACCACAAACATTGTGGAATAGTAACCCCGTCCCTGATGAAGGAGGGGAACCTTGATTATCACCTGCTGGAGGTACAACTTGTGAATTGCCGCCAGTACTACCTCCCTTTCCCTGGGAGCAGCTGGCAAGGCTGATTTGAGGTAACGGTGAGGGGGAGTCGCCTCGAACTCCAGCTTGTATCCCTGATATACAATTTGTACAGCCCAGAGATCCACCTGTGAGCAAACCCACTGGTTGCTGAAGTTTCGGAGACGCGCCCCCACCGCACCTGGCTCCGCCTGTGGAGCCCCAGCGTCATGCGGTGGACTTAGTGGAAGCGGGGGAGGATTTTTGTTCCTGGGAACTTGCTGCCTGGTGCAGCTTCTTTCCTCTACCCCTGCCTCTGGCCAGAAAGGATGCGCCTCTGACCCGCTTGCCTTTCTGAGGCCAAAAGGACTGCATTTGATAATACGGTGCTTTCTTAGGCTGTGAGGGAACCTGAGGTAAAAAAGTCGACTTCCCAGCTGTTGCTGTGGATACGAGGTCCGAGAGACCGTCCCCAAACAATTCCTCACCCTTATAAGGCAAAACCTCCATGTGTTTTTTAGAATCAGCATCACCTGTCCACTGCCGAGTCCATAATACTCTCCTGGCAGAAATGGACATTGCATTAATTCTCGATGCCAGCAGGCAAATGTCCCTCTGTGCATCCCGCATATATAAGACTACGTCCTTTATATGTTCTATGGTTAACAAAATAGTGTCCCTGTCGAGGGAATCAATGTTGTCTGACAGGGTATCAGTCCATGCTGCTGCAGCACTACACATCCATGCTGAAGCAATAGCAGGTCTCAGCATAGTACCCGACTGTGTATACACAGACTTCAGGATAGCTTCCTGCTTTCTATCCGCAGGCTCCTTTAGGGCGGCCATATCCTGAGACGGCAGTGCCACCCTTTTTGATAAGCGTGTGAGCGCCTTGTCCACCCTAGGGGATGTTTCCCAACGTAACCTGTCCATTAGCGGGAAAGGGTATGCCATCAGTAACCTCTTAGAAATCACTAGTTTCTTATCAGGGGAACTCCAAGCTTCTTCACACAATTCATTTAATTCATCAGATGGGGGAAAAGTCACTGGCTGCTTTTTCTCCCCAAACATAATACCCTTCTTGGTAGTAACCGGGTTAACGTCAGAAATGTGCAATACATTTGTGTCATCATCGTCTACACTGGAGTCAGACTCCGTGTCGACATCTGTGTCTACCATCTGAGCTAGCGGGCGTTTATGAGCCCCTGATGGCCTCTGAGACGCCTGGGCAGGCACAGGCTGAGATCCCGGCTGTCCCAAGGCTGCTGCGTCATCGAACCTTTTATGTAAGGAGTTGATACAGTCGGTTAAGACCTTCCACATACCCATCCAATCAGGTGTCGGCCCCGTCGGGGGCGATACCACACTTATCTGCCTCTGCTCCGCCTCTACGTAACCCTCCTCATCAAACATTTCGACACAGCCGTACCGACACACCACACACACACAGGGAATGCTCAGACTGAGGACAGGACCCCACAAAGTCCTTTGGGGAGACAGAGAGAGAGTATGCCAGCACACACCACAGCGCTATATAACACAGGGATTCACACTACAAAAAGTGATTTACCCAATAGCTGCTTAATATATATTATTTTGCGCCTAAATTTATGTGCCCCCCCTCTCTTTTTTACCCTTCTTTTATCAGGAATACTGCAGGGCAGAGCCTGGGGAGCTGCTTCCAGTGGAGCTGTGAAGGGAAAATGGCACTGGTGTGCTGAGGAAGAAGGCCCCACCCCCTCAGCGGCGGGTTTCTCCCTGCAGTTTCTGACTGAAAAATGGCGGGGGTTTTACACATATACAGTCACAGATTGTATTATGTGTATTTTTATGCCAAAAGGTATTTTTATTGCTGCCCAGGGCGCCCCCCCTCCCCCCAGCGCCCTGCACCCTACAGTGACCGGAGTGTGTGGTGTGCTGTGGGAGCAATGGCGCACAGCTGCGGTGCTGTGCGCTACCTTAATGAAGACAGGAGTCTTCAGCCGCCGATTTCATCGCTTCTCTTCTGTCTTCTGGCTCTGCAAGGGGGATGGCGGCGCGGCTCCGGGAACGGACGATCGACGTCAGGCCCTGTGTTCGAACCCTCTGGAGCTAATGGTGTCCAGTAGCCTAAGAAGCACAAGCTAGCTGCAAGCAGGTAGGTTTGCTTCTCTCCCCTCAGTCCCACGTAGCAGTGAGTCTGTTGCCAGCAGATCTCACTGAAAATAAAAAAACTAACAAATACTTTATTTCTAGCAAGCTCAGGGGAGCCCACTAGGAGCACCCAGCTCTGGCCGGGCACAGATTCTAACTGAGGTCTGGAGGAGGGGCATAGAGGGAGGAGCCAGTGCACACCAGATAGTACCTAATCTTTCTTTTAGAGTGCCCAGTCTCCTGCGGAGCCCATCTATTCCCCATGGTCCTTACGGAGTTCCCAGCATCCACTAGGACGTCAGAAATGTCTATAAGCACGAGAACATCTCTGCACGTCTTTCTCCGCCAAAAACTACCTATCAAAAGGCTAACACTCTAACAGTCTGTGACATCACCCTGGCCTCAGCTGCATTGTGATGCGGCTGTGATGTCATAATGACAGTTAGGAAGGGGCTGGGGCCTTATTAGGGACAATCTGTGCAGAGAAATTATAAGCTGATAACTGCCAGACATTAATATAATGTTATCACATGAATGTGCTGTTAGCTCACAGATGCTGTATCAGATATCTGAGTATAATCCGGAGCGGGATTTAGACCTCACGGGCCCTAGCCACTTTGGGGCCCCTCTCCCTCATCAAAATCCATAACACTATATGTTTGTTCCTTATTCATGCCCATTATATTATTTGTTGTTTTACCTCCTTATATTCAACTTTTAAAGCTTTAAACATTATACAGGGTGAGTCAAAAGTCGCAGTACACCCCTTGTGTTTCAAAAACTGCAGGAAATGGGAAAACTGAATAACCAGTAGGGTATGGGTGAGGTGGGCTATAACTATGGGGGCATAATATTGTGTCGGGGCATTACTGTGGTGAAAAAATATGGTGTCAGGGGCATTAGTGCAGTGGCATAATATGGTGCCAGGGCATTACTATGGGGTCATAATATGGTGTCAGGGGCATTACTGTGTGGGGCTTAATATGGTGTCGGGCATTACTGTGTGCGGCATAATATGGTGTCAGATGCTTTACTGTGGGGTCATATGTCTCTCACTTGCGAGACCACACTTTTTTTGTGGCACTTTCCATCTGCGCATATTGTCCCATTAAAATGTTTATGCCATAAATGGGCGCGACCCACATAGCATAACTGCATTTTTATGCACCAATTTATGCCCCACCCCTGTGGTAGCTCCACCCACATCACTGCCCACCTCTGTCCTGCCCTATTTCCTTTTTAGCACTAAGTATGAATATATATAGATAGATAGATAGATAGATAGATAGATAGATAGATAGATAGATAGATATAGATATTTATTATAGGATTTTAATATCTACTGGTAAATCCTTTTCTCTTAGTCCATAGAGGATGCTGGGGACTCCGTAAGGACCATTGGGTATAGACGGGATCCACAGGAGACATGGGCACGCTATAAGACTTTGAATGGGTGTTAACTGGCTCCTCCCTCTATGCCCCTCCTCCAGACCTCCGTTAGAAAACTGTGCCCAGGGAGAGGGACCTTTCGAGGAAAGAATTTATTGTTTAAACACAGTGAGTGTCATACCAGCTCACACCACGAACATACCGCAGAACGTGGCAATCAATAGAATACCAGCCAACAGCATGAAAAATACACAACCACATGCTGAGAGAATATGCAACACAACCAGTGTGTCAACACAACCAATAATAAAACACTGCCTGCCATGGTAAGCACCACGTCAGCAACAGCCTTACAGAAAGAAACACCACCAGAGTAACTATAACCAAGAACTGCAGACACAGTACGCACTGGGACGGGCGCCCAGCATCCTCTACGGACTAAGAGAAAAGGATTTACCGGTAGGTATTCAAATCCTATTTTCACATACGATCTAGAGGATGCTGGGGACTCCGTAAGGACCATGGGGTTTTTATACCAAAGCTCCAGACCGGGCGGGAGAGTGCGGACGACTCTGCAGCACCGATTTGAGCAACCATGAGGTCCTCAGAAACCAGGGTATCAAATTTGTACAGTTTAGCAAAAGAGTTTGAACCCAACCAAGTAGCCGCTCTGCAAAGTTGAACTGCCGAGACTCCTCGGGCATCCGCCCAAGAAGAGCCCATCTTCCTAGGAGAATGGGTCTCCACCAACAATGGTAACGGCAATCCAGCCGTAGAATGAGCACACCAAATTGTATCACAGATCCAGCGTAAAACAGACTGCATAGATGCAGGTGTCCCAATTATGCTGGGAGCATACTGGACAAGCAGAGCCTCTGTTTCCCCAACCTGAGCCAACGAGGCGTCAAAAATAGTCAAAGTCCCGACGACATCGAGAGCCTTTGAATCAGCCAAAGCTTAAGTAATCACAGGCATCACAATAGGCTGGTTTCTGCGAAACACAGAGCCACCTTCTTTGTAGAACTATTATCCGAGTTCTCAATTCCGCTCTACACATGGAAGATCCAACAGGAGCTCTTGTGAGACAAAGCCGCTACTTCCGACACACGCCTTGCGGACGCCAAATCCAGTAGCATGACCACTCTTCAAGAGAGAAATTTTTAACACAACCTTTCATAAAGGTTCCAAACAGTGTGACACAAGAAAACACAACACCACGTCAAGGTCCCATGGTGCCAATGGCGGCACAACCGGAGGTTGGATGTGCAGTACTGCTTTCACGAAAGTCCGAACTTCCAGAAAGGTGGCCAATTCTTTTTTTTTTCTTTGAGAAAATGTAAAAGACTAAAACTGCACTGAAATGGAGCCTAACTTTAGGCCTGTATCCACAACTGCTTGCAAGGAGAGGAGAAGAACGACCCAGCTGAAAATCTTCCGTAGGAGTCTTCTTGGATTCATACCAAGACACATCTTTACGCCGACTACGGTGGTAAGGTTATGCTGTTACTTCTTTTCTAGCCTGAAGAAATGTGGAAACGACTTCACTGGAAATACCTTTTCTGGCTAGGATATGGCATTCAACCTCCACGCCGTCAAACGCAGTCACGGTAAGTCTTGAAACACTCCCTGATCTTTGTAACAGTTCCTTATGTAGACAAAGCGGTCAGAAATCTTCCATGAGTAATCATGAAAACCTGTAAACCAAGCACTCCTTGGCTAGATCGGAACAATGAGGATCTCATGAACCTTTGTTCGTCTTACGGTTATCCCTTCAGAAAAGGTGAAAACGGAGGGAACACATAGACCGACTGAAAACACCCAAGGTGTCACGAGGGCATCCACTGACATAGCTTGAGTGTCCCTTGACCTGGAACAATATCCTTGAGGCCTCTCGTTGAGGCGAAATGCCAACATGTCCAATTGAGGTACTCCTCAAAGACTTGTCACTTCTGTGAAAACTTCTTGATGACGACTGTATTTCTCCCGGAAGGAGATTGCAGCTGCAGAGGAAATCTAATTCTCCGTCGTTTACCTCCGGAGTGAAGACCACTAATAAAGCGTTTATCAGTCTTTCCACTCAGCGGCAAATTTTTTGCACCTTCTGCCATTTCCGCTTTGCTCCTTGTTCCGCCTTAGTGGCTTACTTACGCCACTGCTGTTAAGTCGTCCGACAGAAGTAACACGGGCGGACCACGAAAAATATGTTCGTTGAAAATAGCTCTTAAATCAAGAAAGCATAGTACAGACAATCTTCCCAGCTTGACCTTTTCCTCCGGAAATACGTCCCTTGCAAGGACTAATCCCCAGCCTCGGAGATCTGCATGCATTAACACCAGGATCTAATCTTGGATCCGAACTTTCGTCCCTCCAGAAGGTGAGAACCGAGCAGACACCACAGGAGCGACATCCTGGCCAGTAGGATCACATTCCGGTGCAGGTGAGACCCGGACCACATTTCCAACTGGTCCCTTGAAAACACTCTAGCATTTTACCTACTCACCGAAAAGGCCTCTTAGGCCGCACCCCTCCACTTCATAACGGAACATAATGATGGATTGTCATTGCAAAACTGATCCGACTCCGGATCCTCAGACCTATTCCACAGGAAAAACACAGAACCTCAACCGTTCAGTATCTACTCTGATACCCACCCCCGACATATGCGTCGTTGGGAACAACAGCCATTCCCAGTGTTGAAGAACAGTCAGAGAGAAACAACGCCTTGCACCACTTGTTTCTTGACCTCGCTTTAATCAGGAGAGCGTCTTAGTACAGAATAACAATGGCTCCTATTATTGAAAGAAAACCATCATACTGCCATCACTCCGGTGAAATGGCAAATACAATCCTGGATCTCCCGCCAGGTAAACTGAATGCGGAAAACAACGCATTTAAACATCTTATTTTTTTTATTTTTTAAAAAAATAAGGGACAGCAGGACAATGCCTTGAACCTGACGCACCTCTGGTATGGCGTCGCGTACTACCTCCTCTTCCAGAGGGGAAATGGCAAGATCTATTAGAAAATCAGTGAGGGGAACATCTGTAACTCCAGAATGTCCCCCTTTGGATTTTACAAGTAACTCACAGGTCCTGGTCTATTCCCGGACTAACGGAAAAGTAGTAGACGAGTCTCCACCGGAGTGGGGTCCAGTCAGATAGACTAAGAACCATGTGGTGGATGTGGTAGAAACAGAAAACGCCATCCACCTCTGCGAACCTAACAAGGCTGCAGAACACCTACCTTATCACCTTCCATTAAGAAATATATATATCATGTGCATTTCCTTTTCTTACTTGTGCTATCTTATACTCCATACTCCCGTTGGTTGCACCTAACCCCGGGTTTTCTATACCTATCCTATTTTGTCTTGCACTGTAAGTACTGCTTTCTTGTTTGCTCATTTGCTTATGTACTGTGTAACGGGCGCTGCGAATCCCTTGTGGCACCATATAAATAAATAATAATAATGATAATAATAATAATAATAAAAACTATATACAAATATATATATATATATATATATATATGAACTTGAAATCCTTTACCAGTCCACTATGGTTACTTTAATATATATATATATATATATATATATATATACACATACACACACATATATACAAATACACACACATAATCACACAGTGTACATATACACTACACTTTGTGTATGTAAAGTAAATGTATCTATACCTTGTGCGTGTGTATAGATAGATAGATAGATAGATAGATAGATAGATAGATAGATAGATAGATAGATAGATAGATAGATAGATAGACAGTTGCTATCAGCGCTAATATTATACTGCAAATCCATGTGTATGTAGCAGAGGGGATTTGGTCATATTTTGATCAGAAAATTTAGGCTTGTAGCATATCTCCCAACATTGTGGTCAATCGAGCGGCAGCAACCGCAAAGGCGCACACATGTGACCTCAAAGGGGGCATAGTCTATGTGAAAGTGGGTGAAGTTTTGCGAACCCCCATTCCCATCACTGTGGGGGGGCGTATAGAGCAGTGATGTGTGCTCTCCCAACTACCCTACTACCATGGGGCACATAGCAGCCCACAGGTGAGACAGCGGAACAGTCCTAGGAAAACGGGACTGTCCCGCTGAATGCAGGATAGTTTGGAGGTATGTTGTAGCCCATCGTCAAGGGACCCCAATATTCTGAAAGTCTCTAACCTAGCCTATATACTCAGCACACCATTGCAATGCAGGTATATATACCTTTCACCTACATAGGGGAACATCCATACAGGGCTGGCCTGTGAACCAAACCCAAGAAGGCAATTTATAGCCTTAATTGTACACTGCCATGACAGCACTAGGCAAAATATTTGGAAACAAAACAGAAAAGAAATATGCCCATGCTCGGGTTTACCATATTGTACATGGTACCAGCCAGGGACGTGCAGTCAGGGGAGGCAGGGGAGGCAGTGCCTCCCCTGTCATAATGATTAAAATAATAAAAAGAAGATATTTATAACACAGTCTGTTATAAATATCTTTTTTTATTATTTTAATAATTCCCCCCCCCCCCCGGGCTGCTTGTGAGGGTGGGAGGCAGTGGGAGAGGTGCCTCTCGCTGCTAACATTAAAACTCCGGGCAGCGGGGGGTGGGCAGGGGGCGGGGCGCAGCAATGGGCTGTGAAAGCCCATTGAAAATGAATGGGGAAGCGGCACCTATACTGGTGCCGCAATGACAGGGGCGTGCGATGAATGCACGCCCCTGTCAGTGCCCCAGATGTGATTGGCCCATCGGATCCAGTGCTGGATCCGCTGTCCAATCACCCCCTTCCCGGCTGCAGCAGGCGCCGTGGGCTGTGTGGGCGCCTGCTGCAGCCAGCACCGCTACTATGGGAGAGACGTCATGAGTCATGACGTCACTCCCATAGTACAGAAGAGACGAGCCAGCGGCGGACGGACGGAGGACGGACGGAGGACAGCGCTGCAGAAGCGGTGAGTATGTGTGTGTGTGTGTGTGTGTTGTTTTTTTTTTGTGTTGGGGCACAGCAAGAGGGGCACAACAACTGGGGGGCACAGCAACTCGGGGGCACAACAACTGGGGGGGCACAGCAACTGGGGGGCACAACAAGGGGCACAGCAAGAGGGGCACAGCAACTGTGGGGCACAACAACAAGTGGCACAGCAAGAGGGGCACAACAACAAGGGGGCACTACAACTGGGGGGTACAGCAACTGGGGGGCACAACAAGTGGCACAGCAAGAGGGGCACAGCAACTGCGGGGCACAACAACAAGGGGCACAGCAACTGGGGGGCACTACAACTGGGGGGCACAGCAACAGGGGCACAGCAACTGGGGGGCACAACAACAAGGAGCACAGCAACAGGGGCACAGCAACTGGGGGGCGCATCAACAAGGGACACAGCAACAGGGGGGTACAACAACAAGGGGCACAGCAACAGGGGCACAGCAACTGGGGGGCACAACCACAAGGGGCACAGCAACAGGGGCACAGCAACAAGGGGCACAGCTATAAGGGGCACAAGTACAAGGGGCACAGCAACTGGGGGGCACAATTACAAGGGGCACAGCAACTGGGGGCACAGCAACTGGGGGGCACAACTACAAGGGGCACAGCAATTGGGGGGCTCAACTACAAGGGGCACAGCAACTGGGGGCACAATTACAGGGGTCACAGCTACTGAGGGCAAAGCGACTGAGGGCACACCGACAGGGGGCACAACTACTTCAGGCACAGCTAGGGGCAAAGCTACAAGGGGCACAGCAACTGGGGTCACAACTACTGGGGGCACAGCGACTGGGGGCACAACTACAAGGGGTCACAACTACTCGGGGCAATGCTACTGGGGGCAAAGCTACTAGGGGTACAGCTACTAGGCTCACAACTATTGGGGGAGCCTGCTCCATCATCCCAGTTAGCAGCAGCCTCTCCCCTGTCTGTGCTAACGTCTTCCCGCATCAGCGAGTGCATAATATTCATTCATTTCTCTCTCTCCTCCTGTGGATTACTTTGTAAGTATAATTTTCATTTTTACAGATACCGGCCCTATTGGATTCTACTGGACAAGTGGACGTGACCGGCGTGGGATGTAGGTAAGTGATCTCTCTCTCATTTTTACAGGAACCACCTATTGGATTCTACTGGACAAGTGGACGTGACCGGCGTGGGATGTAGGTAAGTGATCTCTCTCTCATTTTTACAGGAACCACCTATTGGATTCTACTGGACAAGTGGACGTGACCGGCGTGGGATGTAGGTAAGTGATCTCTCTCTCATTTTTACAGGAACCACCTATTGGATTCTACTGGACAAGTGGACGTGACCGGCGTGGGATGTAGGTAAGTGATCTCTCTCTCATTTTTACAGGAACCACCTATTGGATTCTACTGGACAAGTGGACGTGACCGGCGTGGGATGTAGGTAAGTGATCTCTCTCTCATTTTTACAGGAACCACCTATTGGATTCTACTGGACAAGTGGACGTGACCGGCGTGGGATGTAGGTAAGTGATCTCTCTCTCATTTTTACAGGAACCACCTATTGGATTCTACTGGACAAGTGGACGTGACCGGCGTGGGATGTAGGTAAGTGATCTCTCTCTCATTTTTACAGGAACCACCTATTGGATTCTACTGGACAAGTGGACGTGACCGACGTGGGATGTAGGTAAGTATGTGTGAGTGTGTAAGTGTGTTTGAATAAATTTTTACTTTCACGGTGTGTGTGTTGTGTCTTTATTTGGGTATTTTTTCTGTTGTAGAATTACAGGTACCAGCGGGCTCATTATTTCCCCGCATGCTGGCACTTGAGGTTCTCCAAGTACCAGCAAGCGGGGGAGGCTTGCTGGGCCTTTTAGTTCCACAACAAAAAACAATATTCTTTTTTATTCACACTTATGGCTATCAGCCCGGCACCCACCGCCCAGGGGGGCAGGGGACAGCCTCGGGCTTCACCCCTGGCCCTTGGGTGCCTGGAGGGGGGGGACCTCTTGATTTAAGGGGTCCCCACTCCTCCAGGGAACCCCGGCCAGGGGTGACTAGTTGGGGGGGTAATGCCACGGCCGCAGGTACCTACATAAATGTGTCCCCCGGCTGTGGCATTATGTCCCTGGCTAGTGGAGTCCGGTGCTGGTTTTAAAAATACGGGGGACCCCTACATCTTTTGTCCCCCGTATTTTTGGAACCAGGACCGGTCTAAGAGCCCGGTGCTGGTTGTCTAAATACGGGGAACCCCTGTCCAATTTTTTCCCAGTATTTAGACAACCAGGACCAGCTCAAAGAGCCCGAGGCTGGTTATACTAAGGAAGGGGGACCTCACGCATTTTTTTTTTACATTTTTTAACACATTCAGATCCTTCTCCATTAAGTTAATGGAAGCCCTGGACAACAAAATTGCATTCATGTCCTCCTCCCACTCCCTTCCCAAACACTAATTTTAATTTTTTTCTATAAAAATGTACAATATATCACAAGTATGATAAGCAGGCAGGCAGCGGGCATTGGCGGCATCGGACTGAGGTGCAAATTAGTGGCGGAGGGCTGGGTCAGTTGATGGTGGGCTAGTTTGTAAGCCATTGGCGGTGGCTGCAGGCATCGGCTAAGTGGCAGTAGTGGGCATTGGCTCGGCGGCGGTAGGGGTCATCGCCAGGATTTGGCGGACATTATGGCTGTAGTGCCTCACCAGCCTCTGACCTCACCGCACGCCACTGGTACCAGCTGGTGGCCATATTCATGCTATATATGTATACAAAGAAGAATCCATTAGCTGTTGCCGCTAACAATAATATACTACAAATCTGTGTGTATGTAGCAAATTAAACAGAGGGGATTTGGTCATGTTTTGATCAAAACATTTAAGCTTGCAGCCCACGTCAAGGGACCCCAATATTCTGCAAGTCCCTATCCTAGCCTGCTCCGATATGTTACTGGTTGGGGGGCACAATGGAGGTCCAGAGCCCGACAGCAACACCCCCAGGAGGACATCTAATGATGGGAAGAGTCCCAGGGTGACCACAGGATGAATAATCAGGATATTGCTGTGGCTGTTAAGTGCTGTCAAGTCAATGCTGACTCATGATGACTGTATCATGCCATCTCGCTGCTTGTTTTTACTCTTTTTCGTGACCTTCAACTTTTCCAGCGGAGCACAGGGAAGGCAGGAGCTGGGAGCGGAGGCTATAACGCTGGAGCTAGGTGGTGGATCTTACCCTGTGGCATAGGAGTGTGCTGAGCGGCTCACACTTCCCTATGGGAGCTGCCTGCATATCTGGAAGAGATGCTGGAAGAGGAGAGCTGCAGCAGAGAACTACAGCAGCAGCTGTTGGGGATTCTGAAGCAGCATCTGGAAGTTGATCGCTAGGTCTTTCTTCTGTGGTCTGTTTTTGGGACCTGTCCACTTTGGAGGGCCCTGCCAGTAGTGAATGCCAGATGGCATAACAGTAACAATGCTGACAAACCAAGCATGATATTAGCCTCCGCCAAATATCATGCAGCTCTAAAATCCAGAAGGGAGGCGGTACTCATAAGTAGCCCGTTCATCAAACAGAAAGCCACTGGTGATTGGTGCACGCTTGGTCGGTGGTATAACCATAGCAGCCTCCACCTTCTTGTGTGTTTCCTCGTCATCCAGAAAATAAACTTGTTCTTCTGGTGCCGCTCTGTCTTTATTGATGTCCACTGCTGCCGCTTCTTTTGCTGCTGCTGCTGCTGCTGCTGCTTCTTCTTCTGCTGCAGCTTCATTTGCTTCTGCTTCCTCTTCTGTTTTTTCTTCTTCCTGTTGTTCTTCTTCCAGAATGCTCCCACTGCCATTGTCTCCAGCCTCAATATCGGGGTCCAACTTTCTCTCCGACTTTGGTCTCTTCCTAAATGTACAAAAAGAATGAAAAGTACTCAGTAGCAGAACAGAAAAACCATCAGCCCCCTATATCCTAAACGCATTTCACAGTGCAGTGTATAGAGGCACATTATATAACACGGTAGCATAATGTATTACAGTACAGCACAGGAACACAGGGCAGCCTATGATATCACAGTATAGCACAGCAATACAGGACTGGTTGTGTTCTACTTTCCACTATATATCCTGCTAAGTACAAACAAGAGTTCTGATAAAAGGGACAGGTCTGCAAGTTGTTGTCACTCTATTGGCGGTGCTAATCAGGGCCGGTTCAAGGGCGCTCTGGGCAAAAAATGGGGCGTGGCCTAATACGGGGGGCGTGGTCAATCACGCCCCCTGTACATTAAAGGCGCCGCTTTATAGCTGAGCGGTGCGCGATGACGTCATCGCGCACCGCTCAGCAAAGTTACTCTCCAGGAAGGGAAACTAGACGCATAGCGTCTAATTCCCTTCAGGAGGCGGACGGGGACGGCAGCGGAGGCGGACGGGGACACACAGCGGGCAGCAGTGGCGGATCTTGCCACGGTGCGGCGCCCTCCGGATGGCGCCAGCGCCCTCCGGAAGGCGGCGCCCCGGGCAAAAGTCCTGCTTGCCCGTGGCAAGAGCCGCCACTGGTGCTAATATAGCATATTACTGTCTATTAGTGTGTCAGTAAAATCATATTCTCATACGCTGACAGCAGAGTGCCTGTATTAACCCTTTTTATTATACTGGTAATAACTAATACTCCTGTTATCTAGGTAAATAAACTGTAACATTGAATGTTATTCAGGTTTATTAGCAAACCAAAAAAGCCCACTAATGGGCAAAATCATGTTGCACTGTGGTTGGGGCAGATGTAACATGTGTAGAGAGAGTTAGATTTGGGTGGGTTGTATTGTTTCTCTGCAGGGTAAATACTGGCTTTTTTATTTTTACACTGCAATGTAGATTTCCATTTGAACACACCCCACCCAAATCCAAATCTCTGCACATGTTACACCTGCCCCACCTGCAGTGCACATGGGGGGGTTATACCGAGATGATCATAGATGTGCTAAATATAGCACAGCTACGATCATTCACACTGAAATGCAGGGGGACGCCCAGCACAGGGCTATCCCACCCCGCATGTCAGTGCTGGTCGCCCCCTGCAGAAGTGCAAAGGCATCGCACAGCTACTCGTCGCTCCCCGGCCCACAGCGGCTGCATGTGACATCACGCAGCCGCTGCGGCCCGCCCCCCGTTCGGTCCGGCCATGCCTGCATTGGCCGGACCACGCCGATGAAACAGCAGCCAAATGCCACCATTCCACCCCCCTGCCCAGCGACCGCCTCTGCCTGTCAATCAGGCAGGGGCGATCGTAGCGGCCCGACGGCGCCACATGCGCAGTCCTGACCCCATCGCACAGCTGCAATAAACTGCAGTGTGCGATTGGGTCAGAATGACCCCCATGGTTTTGCCCATTAGTGGCCTTTTTTGGTTTGCTAACAACTTTGAATAGGGCCCTTTATCTGTAAATGATATCACTGAGTTACCAGATGTAAATGCAGAAGGCCAGCATGAGAAGAAGCAGAAACATGTAGCGGCAATCAGCAATCCTGCAAGAAAGAAAGAAGGTTCTGTGAATAAGCGTCATGTCATTTACAGCCGTGTTACACATAGATCAATTCCTTATATGAAACAATTCTGAAAACAGCTTTGTTGTCACTAGTAAGTGCAGAATATGCTGAAGCTCAGCGCATATCATTTCCTAGAAATCCTGCGTTTGCCACTGATGGTGTGTAACCATCACATGTATTTTGGGGAGTAACCTGCGCCCTAACCTGGGAATGCCTCACTGAGTACTCTGCACCTGCTGATATGTTATATTCTGCAGCACAAAGCTGACTTATGGGCATAAGTGCAATACTAGGCAAATGATGCCCCAATCTCACCCAGCTGCTGCCAGTGGAAGATGTAACTTACCCCCCTCACACACACAGATGCCGTCCCTGTCCCCACTGATCCCTATTACTAACACATAGCACATATATGTCTGACTTTCATCACTGTTCGTTACCTGTGTCTATAGGAACATAAGGGTCTTCTGTCCCCTGGACACCGGCATGGTCTGCGGAGACACCTAAATCTGTGGCTGATGTAAGGCCACGGAGAGAATAGAGAAGATGAGCAATGTGTATAGTAATGTATAAATAATGAACATTTACTTTGCCTAGTGACGCTGCGACAGGACATTTCCTGTGTGTTATGGGGGACGTGTTTCTGTCTCCTGTTACACAGCTATCTGAGTGTGGTAATGTAAATAATATGGGCGTACACCTGGGGATAGTCTTCCCATAATCTCCACCGTCATTGGTTGATCAGCATGTGGGCATTCCAGCTGCTGCAGACAGAGCCGGCCTTAGCTATAGGCAGGCTAGGCATTTGCCTAGGGCATCCAAGCATGTCTAGGGGCATCCAAGTCCCTGCAGTATCTCATGCTGGGAGGGACAGTCTACAAACTAACTGTTACTTTCCAAATGTATTCAATCAGTACTGGTATACACTGCTGTTTACATTTGTCAAATAAAAATGCACACTCTCCCTTAAAGTTCTTTAAATTCCCTCCGACATGCTTGAATGCCCCTGACTTGTGAGACCTCAGACAGACAGCAGAAGCCCGGTAACTGCAATTCCTGGACCTGTGATATTTACACTGACTATATAAGGTTATTACTGGATGGCTCCTTATGATACCACATGTGTATTTGGAAGACTGCTTCACATAAACCTGACATCACCTATACTGCTTGTGCACATGGGGGAGGGGGACCCTGCTATCCTGTGTTCCTTATTCCTGTGCCAACCCCAGATGTCTGCAGGGACATAACATGGGCAGTGTTCTCCTCACACTTTATTTCCTAGTCAGTCCATGCTGTAAAATTCCCATGCCAGGATGGCATACCCTGTGAGGTCACATCCCTTGTACGGGTGCCAGCGCAAGCACGCACCCACCCACCCACCCATCCTGCCACCCCCATCTCACAAAACGCAGGCACAGATCCAGGGAGCTGCATGGGCGTACACACTGACTGCAAGCACACCAGCAAGCAAAAGTAAGTTTTATAAAAAAAGTTACTAGCATTACTAATGTGGGACATATGTGTAAGGTGCATCACTGTGTGGAATTATGTGTATTATGGGCATTACTGTGTGCCATTATGCAGGGTTGAACTGGACCACATGGTAACCCCCCGGTGGGCCCCACTACCTAAGTGTTGCTGGGTCAGATGCAGAACTAGCGGCAGTGCTAGGGGGCACCAGACAAAATTTTGCCTAGGGCATCAAATTGGCTAGGGCCGGCTCTGGCTGCAGAACTACACTTCCCAGCATGTCCTGCCATAGTTTTGCTGTTAAGACATGCTAAAATTGTAACAGGGCATGCTGGGATATGTAGTTCCACACTAGATGGTCTACCACATGTTGCCTACACCTGCTATAGACACAGGTGAGTAGGCCTGTGTAAGTCACACATGTCACCCCAGTACTATTCTCACACAGTATATTTAGTATAACACTCAGTATGTAACTAGCACTATATAGGGTGTGATATAGACAGTATAGTTGTATGTATGTCATGCTTGTAGAGGTCTGTATGTTGTATATTATGTACTGTGCGCCCTTATAAATGCTGAGGTATACTTGTGTCTATGGCTCTATTTGGCTAAATAATATCATTTATTTCTACTTAGTAACAACTCTTACAATAAGGAAGATGGCGCTTACCTTCAGTTGCCACAATAGGTGCTCCCTGACCAGCCGTAATAATGAGAAATATCCACAAAAATGTCTGTAAGCACGAGAACATCTCTGCACGTCTTTCTCCGCCAAAAACTACCTATCAAAAGGCTAAAACTCTAACAGTCTGTGACATCACCCTGGCCTCAGCTGCATTGTGATGCGGCTGTGATGTCATAATGACAGTTAGGAAGGGGCTGGGGCCTTATTAGGGACAATCTGTGCAGAGAAATTATAAGCTGATAACTGCCAGACATTAATATAATGTTATCACATGAATGTGCTGTTAGCTCACAGATGCTGTATCAGATATCTGAGTATAATCCGGAGCGGGATTTAGACCTCACGGGCCCTAGCCACTTTGGGGCCCCTCTCCCTCATCAAAATCCATAACACTATATGTTTGTTCCTTATTCATGCCCATTATATTATTTGTTGTTTTACCTCCTTATATTCAACTTTTAAAGCTTTAAACATTATACAGGGTGAGTCAGAAGTCGCAGTACACCCCTTGTGTTTCAAAAACTGCAGGAAATGGGAAAATTGAATAACCAGTAGGGTATGGCTGAGGTGGGCTATAACTGTGGGCGGCATAATATTGTGTCGGGGCATTACTGTGGTGAAAAAATATGGTGTCAGGGGCATTAGTGCAGTGGCATAATATGGTGCCAGGGAATTACTATGGGGTCATAATATGGTGTCAGGGGCATTACTGCAGGGGCATAATATGGTGTCAGGGGCATTACTGTGTGCGGCATAATATGATGTCAGGGGCATAATATGGTGTCTGGGGCATTACTGTGTGCGGCATAATATGATGTCAGGGGCATAATATGGTGTCAGGGGCATTACTGTGTGCGGCATAATATGGTGTCTGGGGCATTACTGTGTGCGGCATAATATGATGTCAGGGGCATAATATGGTGCCAGGAGCATTACTGTGTGCAGCATAATATGGTGTCAGGGGCATTACTGTGTGCGGCATAATATGATGTCAGGGGCATAATATGGTGCCAGGAGCATTACTGTGTGCGGCATAATATGATGTCAGGGGCATAATATGGTGTCAGGGGCATTACTGTGTGCGGCATAATATGATGTCAGGGGCATAATATGGTGTCAGGGGCATTACTGTGTGCGGCATAATATGATGTCAGGGGCATAATATGGTGTCAGGGGCATTACTGTGTGCGGCATAATATGATGTCAGGGGCATAATATGGTGTCAGGGGCATTACTGTGTGCGGCATAATATGATGTCAGGGGCATAATATGGTGTCTGGGGCATTACTGTGTGCGGCATAATATGATGTCAGGGGCATAATATGGTGTCAGGGGCATTACTATGTGCGGCATAATATGATGTCAGGGGCATAATATGGTGTCAGGGGCATTACTGTGTGTGGCATAATATGATGTCAGGGGCATAATATGGTGTCAGGGGCATTACTGTGTGCGGCATAATATGGTGTCAGGAGCATTACTGTGTGTGGCATAATATGATGTCAGGGGCATAATATGGTGTCAGGGGCATTACTGTGTGCGGCATAATATGATGTCAGGGGCATAATATGGTGTCAGGGGCATTACTGTGTGCGGCATAATATGGTGTCAGGGGCATTACTGTGTGTGGCATAATATGATGTCAGGGGCATAATATGGTGTCAGGGGCATTACTGCAGGGGCATAATATGGTGTCAGGGGCATTACTGTGTGCGGCATAATATGATGTCAGGGGCATAATATGGTGTCAGGGGCATTACTGTGTGCGGCATAATATGATGTCAGGGGCATAATATGGTGTCAGGGGCATTACTGTGTGCGGCATAATATGATGTCAGGGGCATAATATGGTGTCAGGGGCATTACTGTGTGCGGCATAATATGATGTCAGGGGCATAATATGGTGTCAGGGGCATTACTGTGTGCGGCATAATATGATGTCAGGGGCATAATATGGTGTCTGGGGCATTACTGTGTGCGGCATAATATGATGTCAGGGGCATAATATGGTGTCAGGGGCATTACTGTGTGCGGCATAATATGATGTCAGGGGCATAATATGGTGTCAGGGGCATTACTGTGTGTGGCATAATATGATGTCAGGGGCATAATATGGTGTCAGGGGCATTACTGTGTGCGGCATAATATGGTGTCAGGAGCATTACTGTGTGTGGCATAATATGATGTCAGGGGCATAATATGGTGTCAGGGGCATTACTGTGTGCGGCATAATATGATGTCAGGGGCATAATATGGTGTCAGGGGCATTACTGTGTGCGGCATAATATGGTGTCAGGGGCATTACTGTGTGTGGCATAATATGATGTCAGGGGCATAATATGGTGTCATGGGCATTACTATGTGCGGCATAATATGATGTCAGGGGCATAATATGGTGTCAGGAGCATTACTATGTGCGGCATAATATGGTGTCAGGGGCATAATATGGTGCCAGGAGCATTACTGTGTGTGGCATAATATGATGTCAGGGGCATAATATGGTGTCAGGGGCATTACTGTGTGCGGCATAATATGATGTCAGGGGCATAATATGGTGTCAGGAGCATTACTGTGTGCGGCATAATATGGTGCCAGGAGCATTACTGTGTGCAGCATAATATGGTGTCAGGGGCATTACTGTGTGCGGCATAATATGATGTCAGGGGCATAATATGGTGTCAGGAGCATTACTGTGTGCGGCATAATATGGTGTCAGGGGCATTACTGTGTGCGGCATAATATGATGTCAGGGGCATAATATGGTGTCAGGGGCATTACTGTGTGCGGCATAATATGATGTCAGGGGCATAATATGGTGTCAGGAGCATTACTATGTGCGGCATAATATGATGTCAGGGGCATAATATGGTGCCAGGAGCATTACTGTGTGCGGCATAATATGGTGTCAGGAGCATTACTATGTGCGGCATAATATGATGTCAGGGGCATAATATGGTGCCAGGAGCATTACTGTGTGCGGCATAATATGGTGCCAGGAGCATTACTGTGTGCGGCATAATATGGTGTCAGGGGCATAATATGGTGTCAGGAGCATTACTGTGTGCGGCATAATATGGTGCCAGGAGCATTACTGTGTGCAGCATAATATGGTGTCAGGGGCATTACTGTGTGCGGCATAATATGATGTCAGGGGCATAATATGGTGTCAGGAGCATTACTGTGTGCGGCATAATATGGTGTCAGGGGCATTACTGTGTGCGGCATAATATGATGTCAGGGGCATAATATGGTGTCAGGGGCATTACTGTGTGCGGCATAATATGATGTCAGGGGCATAATATGGTGTCAGGAGCATTACTATGTGCGGCATAATATGATGTCAGGGGCATAATATGGTGCCAGGAGCATTACTGTGTGCGGCATAATATGGTGTCAGGAGCATTACTATGTGCGGCATAATATGATGTCAGGGGCATAATATGGTGCCAGGAGCATTACTGTGTGCGGCATAATATGGTGCCAGGAGCATTACTGTGTGCGGCATAATATGGTGTCAGGGGCATTACTGTGTGCGGCATAATACGGTGTCTGGAGCATTACTATGTGCGGCATAATATGATGTCAGGGGCATAATATGGTGCCAGGAGCATTACTGTGTGCGGCATAATATGGTGTCTGGGGCATTACTATGTGCGGCATAATATGATGTCAGGGGCATAATATGGTGCCAGGAGTATTACTGTGTGCGGCATAATATGATGTCAGGGGCATAATATGGTGTCAGGGGCATTACTGTGTGCGGCATAATATGATGTCAGGGGCATAATATGGTGTCTGGGGCATTACTGTGTGCGGCATAATATGGTGTCAGGGGCATAATATGGTGCCAGGAGCATTACTGTGTGCGGCATATGATGTCAGGGGCATAATATGGTGTCAGGGGCATTACTGTGTGCGGCATAATATGATGTCAGGGGCACAATATGGTGTCTGGGGCATTACTGTGTGCGGCATAATATGATATCAGGGGCATAATATGGTGCCAGGAGCATTACTGTGTGCGGCATAATATGGTGTCAGGGGCATAATATGGTGCCAGGAGCATTACTGTGTGCGGCATAATATGGTGTCTGGGGCATTACTGTGTGCGGCATAATATGGTGTCAGGGGCATTACTGTGTGTGGCATAATATGATGTCAGGGGCATAATATGATGCCAGGAGTATTACTGTGTGCGGCATAATATGGTGCCAGGAGCATTACTGTGTGCAGCATAATATGGTGTCTGGGGCATTACTGTGTGCGGCATAATTTGATGTCAGGGGCATAATATGGTGCCAGGAGCATTACTGTGTGCGGCATAATATGGTGTCAGGGGCATTACTGTGTGCGGCATAATATGGTGTCAGGGGCATTACTGTGTGCAGCATAATATGGTGTCTGGGGCATTACTGTGTGCGGCATAATATGATGTCAGGGGCATAATATGGTGTCAGGGGCATTACTGTGTGTGGCATAATATGGTGTCAGGGGCATTACTGTGTGCGGCATAATATGGTTTCAGGGGCATTACTGTGTGCAGCATAATATGGTGTCTGGGGCATTACTGTGTGCGGCATAATATGATGTCAGGGGCATAATATGGTGTCAGGGGCATTACTGTGTGCGGCATAATATGATGTCAGGGGCATAATATGGTGTCAGGAGCATTACTGTGTGCGGCATAATATGATGTCAGGGGCATAATATGGTGTCAGGGGCATTACTGTGTGCGGCATAATATGGTGTCAGGGGCATAATATGGTGTCTGGGGCATTACTGTGTGCGGCATAATATGGTGTCTGGGGCATTACTGTGTGCGGCATAATATGATGTCAGGGGCATAATATGGTGTCAGGAGCATTACTGTGTGCGGCATAATATGATGTCAGGGGCATAATATGGTGTCAGGAGCATTACTGTGTGCGGCATAATATGGTGTCTGGGGCATTACTGTGTGCGGCATAATATGGTGTCTGGGGCATTACTGTGTGCGGCATAATATGATGTCAGGGGCATAATATGGTGTCAGGAGCATTACTGTGTGCGGCATAATATGATGTCAGGGGCATAATATGGTGTCAGGAGCATTACTGTGTGCGGCATAATATGGTGTCAGGGGCATTACTGTGTGCGGCATAATATGATGTCAGGGGCATAATATGGTGTCAGGAGCATTACTGTGTGCGGCATAATATGGTGTCAGGGGCATTACTGTGTGCGGCATAATATGATGTCAGGGGCATAATATGGTGTCAGGGGCATTACTGCAGGGGCATAATATGGTGTCAGGGGCATTACTGTGTGCGGCATAATATGATGTCAGGGGCATAATATGGTGTCAGGAGCATTACTATGTGCGGCATAATATGATGTCAGGGGCATAATATGGTGCCAGGAGCATTACTGTGTGCGGCATAATATGGTGTCAGGAGCATTACTATGTGCGGCATAATATGGTGTCAGGAGCATTACTATGTGCGGCATAATATGATGTCAGGGGCATAATATGGTGCCAGGAGCATTACTGTGTGCGGCATAATATGGTGCCAGGAGCATTACTGTGTGCGGCATAATATGGTGTCAGGGGCATTACTGTGTGCGGCATAATACGGTGTCTGGAGCATTACTATGTGCGGCATAATATGATGTCAGGGGCATAATATGGTGCCAGGAGCATTACTGTGTGCGGCATAATATGGTGTCTGGGGCATTACTATGTGCGGCATAATATGATGTCAGGGGCATAATATGGTGCCAGGAGTATTACTGTGTGCGGCATAATATGATGTCAGGGGCATAATATGGTGTCAGGGGCATTACTGTGTGCGGCATAATATGATGTCAGCGGCATAATATGGTGTCTGGGGCATTACTGTGTGCGGCATAATATGGTGTCAGGGGCATAATATGGTGCCAGGAGCATTACTGTGTGCGGCATATGATGTCAGGGGCATAATATGGTGTCAGGGGCATTACTGTGTGCGGCATAATATGATGTCAGGGGCACAATATGGTGTCTGGGGCATTACTGTGTGCGGCATAATATGATGTCAGGGGCATAATATGGTGCCAGGAGCATTACTGTGTGCGGCATAATATGGTGTCAGGGGCATAATATGGTGCCAGGAGCATTACTGTGTGCGGCATAATATGGTGTCTGGGGCATTACTGTGTGCGGCATAATATGGTGTCAGGGGCATTACTGTGTGTGGCATAATATGATGTCAGGGGCATAATATGATGCCAGGAGTATTACTGTGTGCGGCATAATATGGTGCCAGGAGCATTACTGTGTGCAGCATAATATGGTGTCTGGGGCATTACTGTGTGCGGCATAATATGATGTCAGGGGCATAATATGGTGCCAGGAGCATTACTGTGTGCGGCATAATATGGTGTCAGGGGCATTACTGTGTGCGGCATAATATGGTGTCAGGGGCATTACTGTGTGCAGCATAATATGGTGTCTGGGGCATTACTGTGTGCGGCATAATATGATGTCAGGGGCATAATATGGTGCCAGGAGCATTACTGTGTGCGGCATAATATGGTGTCAGGGGCATTACTGTGTGCGGCATAATATGGTGTCAGGGGCATTACTGTGTGCGGCATAATATGATGTCAGGGGCATAATATGGTGCCAGGAGCATTACTGTGTGCGGCATAATATGATGTCAGGGGCATAATATGGTGTCAGGGGCATTACTGTGTGCGGCATAATATGATGTCAGGGGCATAATATGGTGTCAGGGGCATTACTGTGTGCGGCATAATATGGTGCCAGGAGCATTACTGTGTGCGGCATAATATGATGTCAGGGGCATAATATGGTGTCAGGGGCATTACTGTGTGCGGCATAATATGATGTCAGGGGCACAATATGGTGTCAGGGGCATTACTGTGTGTGGAATAATATGATGTCAGGGGCATAATATGATGCCAGGAGTATTACTGTGTGCGGCATAATATGGTGCCAGGAGCATTACTGTGTGCAGCATAATATGGTGTCTGGGGCATTACTGTGTGCGGCATAATATGATGTCAGGGGCATAATATGGTGCCAGGAGCATTACTGTGTGCGGCTTAATATGATGTCAGGGGCATAATATGGTGTCAGGGGCATTACTGTGTGCAGCATAATATGGTGTCAGGGGCATAATATGGTGCCAGGAGCATTACTGTGTGCGGCATAATATGGTGTCAGGGGCATTACTGTGTGCGGCATAATATGGTGTCAGGGGCATTACTGTGTGCAGCATAATATGGTGTCTGGGGCATTACTGTGTGCGGCATAATATGATGTCAGGGGCATAATATGGTGCCAGGAGCATTACTGTGTGCGGCATAATATGGTGTCAGGGGCATTACTGTGTGCGGCATAATATGGTGTCAGGGGCATTACTGTGTGCGGCATAATATGATGTCAGGGGCATAATATGGTGCCAGGAGCATTACTGTGTGCAGCATAATATGGTGTCAGGGGCATAATATGGTGCCAGGAGCATTACTGTGTGCGGCATAATATGGTGTCAGGGGCATTACTGTGTGCGGCATAATATGGTGTCAGGGGCATTACTGTGTGCGGCATAATATGGTGTCAGGAGCATTACTGTGTGCGGCATAATATGGTGTCAGGAGCATAATATGGTGTCAGGGGCATAATATGGTGCCAGGAGCATTACTGTGTGCGGCATAATATGGTGTCAGGGGCATTACTGTGTGCGGCATAATATGGTGTCTGGGGCATTACTGTGTGCGGCATAATATGGTGTCTGGGGCATTACTGTGTGCGGCATAATATGATGTCAGGGGCATAATATGGTGTCAGGAGCATTATTGTGTGCGGCATAATATGATGTCAGGGGCATAATATGGTGTCAGGAGCATTACTGTGTGCGGCATAATATGGTGTCAGGGGCATTACTGTGTGCGGCATAATATGATGTCAGGGGCATAATATGGTGTCAGGAGCATTACTGTGTGCGGCATAATATGGTGTCAGGGGCATTACTGTGTGCAGCATAATATGATGTCAGGGGCATAATATGGTGTCAGGGGCATTACTGCAGGGGCATAATATGGTGTCAGGGGCATTACTGTGTGCGGCATAATATGATGTCAGGGGCATAATATGGTGTCAGGAGCATTACTGTGTGCGGCATAATATGATGTCAGGGGCATAATATGGTGTCAGGGGCATTACTATGTGCGGCATAATATGATGTCAGGGGCATAATATGGTGCCAGGAGCATTACTGTGTGCGGCATAATATGGTGCCAGGAGCATTACTGTGTGCGGCATAATATGGTGTCAGGGGCATTACTGTGTGCGGCATAATACGGTGTCTGGAGCATTACTATGTGCGGCATAATATGATGTCAGGGGCATAATATGGTGCCAGGAGCATTACTGTGTGCGGCATAATATGGTGTCTGGGGCATTACTATGTGCGGCATAATATGATGTCAGGGGCATAATATGGTGCCAGGAGTATTACTGTGTGCGGCATAATATGATGTCAGGGGCATAATATGGTGTCAGGGGCATTACTGTGTGCGGCATAATATGATGTCAGGGGCATAATATGGTGTCTGGGGCATTACTGTGTGCGGCATAATATGGTGTCAGGGGCATAATATGGTGCCAGGAGCATTACTGTGTGCGGCATATGATGTCAGGGGCATAATATGGTGTCAGGGGCATTACTGTGTGCGGCATAATATGATGTCAGGGGCACAATATGGTGTCTGGGGCATTACTGTGTGCGGCATAATATGATGTCAGGGGCATAATATGGTGCCAGGAGCATTACTGTGTGCGGCATAATATGGTGTCAGGGGCATAATATGGTGCCAGGAGCATTACTGTGTGCGGCATAATATGGTGTCTGGGGCATTACTGTGTGCGGCATAATATGGTGTCAGGGGCATTACTGTGTGTGGCATAATATGATGTCAGGGGCATAATATGATGCCAGGAGTATTACTGTGTGCGGCATAATATGGTGCCAGGAGCATTACTGTGTGCCGCATAATATGGTGTCTGGGGCATTACTGTGTGCGGCATAATATGATGTCAGGGGCATAATATGGTGCCAGGAGCATTACTGTGTGCGGCATAATATGGTGTCAGGGGCATTACTGTGTGCGGCATAATATGGTGTCAGGGGCATTACTGTGTGCAGCATAATATGGTGTCTGGGGCATTACTGTGTGCGGCATAATATGATGTCAGGGGCATAATATGGTGCCAGGAGCATTACTGTGTGCGGCATAATATGGTGTCAGGGGCATTACTGTGTGCGGCATAATATGGTGTCAGGGGCATTACTGTGTGCGGCATAATATGATGTCAGGGGCATAATATGGTGCCAGGAGCATTACTGTGTGCGGCATAATATGATGTCAGGGGCATAATATGGTGTCAGGGGCATTACTGTGTGCGGCATAATATGATGTCAGGGGCATAATATGGTGTCAGGGGCATTACTGTGTGCGGCATAATATGGTGCCAGGAGCATTACTGTGTGCGGCATAATATGATGTCAGGGGCATAATATGGTGTCAGGGGCATTACTGTGTGCGGCATAATATGATGTCAGGGGCACAATATGGTGTCTGGGGCATTACTGTGTGCGGCATAATATGATGTCAGGGGCATAATATGGTGCCAGGAGCATTACTGTGTGCGGCATAATATGGTGTCAGGGGCATAATATGGTGCCAGGAGCATTACTGTGTGCGGCATAATATGGTGTCTGGGGCATTACTGTGTGCGGCATAATATGGTGTCAGGGGCATTACTGTGTGTGGCATAATATGATGTCAGGGGCATAATATGATGCCAGGAGTATTACTGTGTGCGGCATAATATGGTGCCAGGAGCATTACTGTGTGCAGCATAATATGGTGTCTGGGGCATTACTGTGTGCGGCATAATATGATGTCAGGGGCATAATATGGTGCCAGGAGCATTACTTTGTGCGGCATAATATGATGTCAGGGGCATAATATGGTGTCAGGGGCATTACTGTGTGCAGCATAATATGGTGTCTGGGGCATTACTGTGTGCGGCATAATATGATGTCAGGGGCATAATATGGTGCCAGGAGCATTACTGTGTGCGGCATAATATGGTGTCAGGGGCATTACTGTGTGCGGCATAATATGGTGTCAGGGGCATTACTGTGTGCAGCATAATATGGTGTCTGGGGCATTACTGTGTGCGGCATAATATGATGTCAGGGGCATAATATGGTGCCAGGAGCATTACTGTGTGCGGCATAATATGGTGTCAGGGGCATTACTGTGTGCGGCATAATATGGTGTCAGGGGCATTACTGTGTGCGGCATAATATGATGTCAGGGGCATAATATGGTGCCAGGAGCATTACTGTGTGCGGCATAATATGGTGTCAGGGGCATAATATGGTGCCAGGAGCATTACTGTGTGCGGCATAATATGGTGTCAGGGGCATTACTGTGTGCGGCATAATATGGTGTCAGGGGCATAATATGGTGCCAGGGGCATTACTGTGTGCGGCATAATATGGTGTCAGGGGCATTACTGTGTGCGGCATAATATGGTGTCAGGGGCATTACTGTGTGCGGCATAATATGGTGTCAGGAGCATTACTGTGTGCGGCATAATATGGTGTCAGGAGCATTACTGTGTGCGGCATAATATGGTGTCAGGAGCATTACTGTGTGCGGCATAATATGGTGTCAGGAGCATTACTGTGTGCGGCATAATATGGTGTCAGGGGCATTACTGTGTGCAGCTTAATATGGTGTCAGTTGCTTTACTGTGGGGTCATATTATGTTCCTCACTTGCGAGGCCACCCTTTTTTTGTGGCACTTTCCATCTGCGCATATTGGGGGTCATTCCGAGTTGATCGTAGCTGTGCTAAATTTAGCACAACTATGATCATGTTCCCTGACATGCGGGGGGACACCCAGCACAGGGCTAGTCCGCCCCGCATGTCAGTCCAGCCCCCCTCCCGCACAAATACAAACGCATCGCACAGTGGTGATGCCTTTGTATTTGAGGAGTAACTCCCGGCCAGCGCAGCTCCTGCGGCGGGCCGGGAGATGTTAGTCGCTCCCGCTGGCCGTAGCGGCTGCGTGAGACGTCACGCAGCCCCCGTGGCTCACCCCCCAACGTATATATACATACAAAATAAATACACACACACTTTCTCTCTCCCACTCACTCTCCCTCATCTTATCTATCAGAGGCTGTAGCAGCCTGGTTCCATGTAGCTCCGACACCTCTGTTTCATGTAGCTCCTCCCGCTTTTCTTGACCGAGCTTGGCACTGTCACATGAGAGGGTAGAGTATGCTGCAAGCTTCAATTGAAAAAAACTCTGCCAAAATGGCCACAGCCAGGGCCGGTGCTAGGGTGTTCGGCGCTGCCATGCAAACTATAAATTTGTGCCCTCCCATATTCCTTTGGCGAGCGCCGGAAAGAGGGTTGTGGTCTCACAAGTAAGGGAACAGTAGTACCCCCATTTAAAATTACGCCACAATGTAGCACAATCTTATTAATCTTATACGTAATGCCCCACCCGTAGTAGTAGCGTCCTTATACGTAATACCTCACCCGTAGTAGTAGCGTCCTTATATGTAATGCACCCCAGTAGTAGTAGCATCCTTATACATAATGCCCCCCCAGTAGTAGTAGCATCCTTATACATAATGCCCCCCTGTAGTAGTAGTGTCCTTATACATAATGCACCCCCGTAGTAGTAGTGTCCTTATACATAATGCCCCCCCAGTAGTAGTAGCATCCTTATACATAATGCCCCCCTGTAGTAGTAGTGTCCTTATACATAATGCACCCCCGTAGTAGTAGTGTCCTTATACATAATGCCCCCCCAGTAGTAGTAGCATCCTTATACATAATGCACCCACAGTAGTAGTAGCGTCCTTGTACGTAGTGCACCCCCAGTAGTAGACGCGTCCTTATACGTAATACCCCCCATAGTAGTAGTAGCGTCCTTATAGGTAGTGCACCCCCAGTAGTATTAGCGTCCTTATAGGTAGTGCACCCCCAGTAGTATTAGCATCCTTATACGTAATGCCATCTCAGTAGTAGTAGCGTTCTTATACGTAATGCGCCCCCAGTAGTAGCACCGTCCTTATACATAATGCCCCCCGCAGTACTAGCATCCTTATACGTAATGCCCTCCTCCCAGTAGTAATAGCATTGTTATACGTAATGCCCTCCTGGTAATAGTAGCGTCCTTATACATAATGCCCCCAAGTAGTAGTATCGTCCTTATATGTAATGCCCCCCCAGTAGTAGTAGCAGCGTCCTTATACGTAGTGCACCCCCAGTAGTAGTATCGTCCTTATAGGTAATGCCCCCCCAGTAGTAGTAGCGTTCTTATACGTAGTGCACCCCAGTAGTAGTATCGTCCTTATACGTAATGCCCCCAGCCCCATTAGTAGTAGCATCCTTACACGTAATGGCCCCCCCAGTAATAGCGTTGTTACAAGTAATGCCCCCCTGTAGTAATAGCGTCCTTATACGTAATGCCCCCCCAGTAGTGGCGTCCATAGAGCGCGCGCACAAACATACCTCACGTACACACACACACAATTCACACACACATACACACCCACCATAGACACACACTTCTCTCTCACCCTCCACTTACCTAATCCAGTCTCTCTCTGTACAGCAGCCAGGTCCATGTAGCTCCGCCCCCTTATGTCCCATTTAGCCACGCCCCCTACCGTCCCGTGTAGCTCCACCTCCTTCTGTCCTGTACTCGGCTCTCTCACATAGATGAGATGAGGTGAGGGGAGGGAGGAGGCGTTTCATGCTGCAGGTGTCCGCTGCCAGTGCCTGTCATACAGTGACAGACACAGCAGTGGCAGCAGCAGCAGCAGGAGGGGGACAGGACGGCGCAGCAGGGAAGGGATGTAGAGCAGGGGAAGCACCTATCCATCCCAGCGCCTCCCTGCACTGCATCCCTTCGCTGAGCGGATAACGCCGGGCCTGGCCACAGCCTTAGAGGAGACAGCTATTAAACTTACTAGAGGAGCCTCCTCTAGCATCTTTAATGACTGTCTCCTCTGTGGCGGTGGCCATTTTTGGAGTGATGTTTACAATAGAAGCTTGCAGCGTCCTCTCCCCCTCCTTTGCAAGAGGTGTGGAGCATTAGGTCGATACAGAGGCGGAACTACCGGCAGTGCAGGCAGTGCACTGCACTGGGGCCCGCCTCTGTCCAGGGGCCCAAGCATGTAATGAGTCAAACTGACTCATTACATGCCGCTGTGCGCTGCGGGCAACCGCTGCCCGCAGCGCACAGCCGCCCGGCGAAGAGAGGAGAGGAGAGGAGCAGCGGTACTACAGACGGGGGAAGGAGGAGGAGGGAGGCTGAGAAGGGAGCCACAGCAGCGCTTTGTTACTGGTGGAGGCGCTGCTGCTGCTGCCCCTCTGCTTCCCTATAGGCTGTCTTCCGAGAACAGCCTATAGGGAAGCAGAGGGGCAGCAGCAGCAGCGCCTCCACCAGTAACACAGCGCTGCTGCGGCTCCCTCCTTCACCTCCGTCCTCCTTCTTCTCTACAGCCCGGGAATCGTCAGACGCTGCACCGAGGAGCCTGAGCCAGCGGAGAGGGTAAGTATAATTCTTCTTTCTTTCTTTCTTTCTTTCTTTCTTTCTTTCTTTCTTTCCTTCTTTCCTTCTTTCTTTCCTTCTTTCCTTCTTTCTTGTTCCTGCCTGCCGCACTGTGTAAAAATGGGGGACTACCTGCTGCACTGTGTAAAAAGGGGGGCATACCTGCCGCAATGTGTAAAAATGGGGGACTACCTGCTGCACTGTGTAAAAAGGGGGGCATACCTGCCGCAATGTGTAAAAAGGGGGGACTACCTGCCGCAATGTGTAAAAAGGGGGGCATACCTGCCGCAATGTGTAAAAAGGGGGGACTGCCTGCAGCAATGTGTAAAAAGGGGGGACTGCCTGCCGCAATGTGTAAAAAGGGGGGACTGCCTGCCGCAATGTGTAAAAAGGGGGGACTGCCTGCCGCAATGTGTAAAAAGGGGGAATCAGCCTGCCGCAATGTGTAAAAATGGGGGACTGCCTGCCGCTATGTGTAAAAAGGGGTAATCTGCCCGACGCAATGTGTAAAAAGGGGAATCTGCCTGCCGTAATGTGTAAAAAAGGGGGACTGCCTGACGCTATGTGTAAAACAGGGGGACTGCCTGACGCTATGTGTAAAAATGGGGAATCTGCCTGCTGCTATGTGTAAAAATGGGGAATCTGCCTGCCGTAATGTGTAAAAATGGGGACGCTGTCTGCCGTAATGTGTAACAAGGGCACGCTGTCTGCCGTAATGTGTAACAAGGGCACGCGGTCTGCCGTAATGTGTAACAAGGGCACGCTGTCTGCCGTAATGTGTAAAAATGGGGACGCTGTCTGCCGTAATGTGTAACAAGGGCACGCTGTCTGCCGTAATGTGTAACAAGGGCACGCTGTCTGCCGTAATGTGTAACAAGGGCACGCGGTCTGCCGTAATGTGTAACAAGGGCACGCTGTCTGCCGTAATGTGTAAAAAGGGCACGCTGTCTGCCGCTATGTGTAACAAGGGCACGCTGTCTGCTGTAATGTGTAAAAAGGGCACGCTGTCTGCCGTAATGTGTAACAAGGGCACGCTGTCTGCCGTAATGTGTAACAAGGGCACGCGGTCTGCCGTTATGTGTAAAAAGGGCACGCTGTCTGCTGTAATGTGTAAAAAGAGGAATCTGTTTGCTGTAAGGTGTAAAAGGGTCTCTACCTGGTGTAGTGGTGCTACTGTGCGGCGTAATTTGAATAATGGAGACTACTGTGTTGGTATTATTTTGTGGCCACACCCCTTCCCCACGAAGCCACGCCACTATGTATTTTTGCGCGCGCCTATGGCGCGCACTGCCCCTGGGGTGGACTTGGATGGGGGGGGGGGGGCCCACAGCATTTTGTCGCACCTGGGCCCACCGCTGCTTGTTCCGCCACTGGGTCGATATACATTGGATCGACCACTGAAGATCGACACATTCATTATGTCGACATGTTCATTATGTCGACATGTACAAGGTCGACATAGAAAAAAGGTCGACATGAGTTTTTGACTGTTTTGGTGTAGTTTTCTTCGTAAAGTAATGGGGAACCCCAATTGGTGCACCGCGTCCCCTCGCATGGCTCATGAAGGTACCTCGCTCCGCTGCAGCTGCGCTCAGCACAGGTTACCATTTCCAATTGTAGTCCACATGGATCATTAAGTATGAAAAAGGTAAAAATATGGGAAAAACACTCATGTCGAAATTTTTTTGTCGACCTAGTAGATGTTGACCTAATGACCATGTCGAGCTAATGCATGTGGACCTTCAGTGGTCGATCAATGTATGTCGACCTAATGCTTGTCAACCTAACGACCACTTCCCCTTTGCAAGTGCCAGAACTCGGTAATGAAAAATGGGCAGAGCATCGTGGCGGGCGGATGGTGGTATGAGCAGTCCGGGCCCTCTCCACTGTCAGAGAGGCTGGTCTCGGGACATCTGAGCCCGCAACACCCCCTGATAGTGGGCCTGCTTGTAGCATACCTCCCAAAATTGTGGTCAATGGAGCGGGAACAACCGCAAAGGTGCGCACATGTGACCGCAAAGGGGACATAGCCTATGTGAAAGTGGGTGGAGTTTTGTCAACCCCCATTCTCATCACTGTGGGGGGGCGTATAGAGCAGTGGTGTGTGCTCTCCCAACTACCCTACCACCATGGGGCACATAGCAGCCCACAGGTGAGACAGCGGGACAGTCCTAGGAAAACAGGACTGTATCACTGAATGCAGGATAGTTTGGCGGTATGTTGTATCCCATCATCAAGGGACACCAATATTCTGAAAGTCCCTCACCAAGCCTACATGCTCAGCACGCCATTGCAATGCAGGTAAATGTACCTTCCACCTACATAGGGGAACATCCATACAGGGCTGGCCTGTGAACCAAACCCAAGAAGGCAATTTATAGCCTTAATTGTACACTGCCATGACAGCACTAGGCAAATAAAACAGAGGGGATTTGGTCATGTTTTGATCAAAACATTTAAGCTTGCAGCCCATGTCAAGAGACCCCAATATTCTGCAAGTCCCTATCCTAGCCTGCTCTGATATGTTACTGTGGGGGGCACTATGGAGGTCCAGAGCCCAACAGCAACACACCCAGGAGGACATCTAATGATGGGAAGAGTATCAGGGTGGCCACAGGATGAATTATCAGGATATTGGTGTGGCTGTTGTTAAGTTCCGTCAAGTCAATGTTGACTCATGATGACCCTGTGGACAGCTGTCTTGAACAAATTTAGAACTTAAGTTAAGCGGCTCAGTGTTTATAGTCTGGTGTCTATAGTTGTTGTGACTGTATCATGCTATCTCGCTGCTGGTTTTCCTCTTTTTCTTGACCTTCAACTTTTCAGCGGAGCACAGGGAAGGCAGGAACTAAAAGCCCATATAGATGGGAGAGATGTGTGCTGAGCGAACCGCTCAGCACACATCTCACCCACTGCTTAGCACAGCGCGATGTGTGCTGAGCAATGCGGGGGAGGTCGGGGAGCCGCTCATTTCCCCCAGCGGGTAAAATGAGCAACGTGCTAGATTGGCCTGCATGCATGCTCCCACTCCATTGTCTAGCACCGGTGATAGCGATGTGCGGGGCCGCGCATCGCTATTGCTGTGGGGGTATACACGAGTGATCTGTGCTTAAAATCTAAGCAATCTAGTCATATGGATTAGATTTTAAGCATGGATCTCTCCGTGAGTACCCCCCTTAAGAGTGGAGCACAGGGAAGGCAGGAGCTGGGAGCGGAGGCTATAACGCTGGAGCTAGGTGGTGGATCTTACCCTGTGGCATAGGAGTGTGCTGAGCGGCTCACACTTCCCTATGGGAGCTGCCTGCATATCTGGAAGAGATGCTGGAAGAGGAGAGCTGCAGCAGAGAACTACAGCAGCAGCTGTTGGGGATTCTGAAGCAGCATCTGGAAGTTGATCGCTAGGTCTTTCTTCTGTGGTCTGTTTTTGGGACCTGTCCACTTTGGAGGGCCCTGCCAGTAGTGAATGCCAGATGGCATAACAGTAACAATGCTGACAAACCAAGCATGATATTAGCCTCCTCCAAATATCATGCAGCTCAAAAATCCAGAAGGGAGGCGGTACTCATAAGTAGCCCGTTCATCAAACAGAAAGCCGCTGGTGATTGGTGCACACTGGGGCGGTGGTATAACCATAGCAGCCTCCACCTTCTTGTGTGTTTCCTCGTCATCCAAAAAATAAACTTGTTCTTCTGGTGCCGCTCTGTCTTTATTGATGTCCACTGCTGCTTCCTCTCCTGCTGCTGCTTCTTCTTTTTCTTCTGCTTCTTCTTCTGCTTTTTCTTCTTCCTGTTGTTCTTCTTCCAGAATGCTCCAACTGCCATTGTCTCCAGCCTCAATATCGGGGTCCGACTTTCTCTCCGACTTTGGTCTCTTCCTAAATGTACAAAAAGAATGAAAAGTACTCAGTAGCAGAACAGAAAAACCATTAGCCCCCTATATCCTAAACGCATTTCACAGTGCAGTGTATAGAGGCACATTATATAACATGGGGCAGATGTAACATGTGCAGAGAGAGTTAGATTTGGGTGGATTATATTGTTTCTGTACAGGGAAAATACTGGCTGCTTTTTTTTTTACACTGTAATTTAGATCTCTGTTTGAACACAACCCACCCAAATCTAACTCTCTCTGCACATGTAACACCTGCCCCACCTGCAGTGCACATGGGGGGTAATTCCAAGTTGATCGCAACAGAAACTTTTTTAGCAGTTGGGCAAAACCATGTGAACTGCAGGGGAGGCAGATATAACATTTGCAGAGAGAGTTAGATTTGGGTGGGTTATTTTGTTTCTGTGCAGGGTAAATACTGGCTGCTTTATTTTTACACTGCAATTTAGATTGCAGATTGAACACACCACACCTAAATCTAACTCTCTCTGCACATGTTACACCTGCCCCACCTGCAGTGCACATGGTTTTGCCCATTAGTGGGCTTTTTTGGTTTGCTAACAACTTTGAATAGGGCCCTTTATCTGTAAATGATATCACTGACTTACCAGATGTAAATGCAGAAGGCCAGCATTACCGCCAATGAGAAGAAGCAGAAACATGTAGCGGCAATCAGCAATCCTGCAAGAAAGAAAGAAGGTTCTGTGAATAAGCGTCATGTCATTTACAGCCGTGTTACACGTGGATCAATTCCTTATATGAAACAATTCTGAAAACAGCTTTGTTGTCACTAGTAAGTGCAGAATATGCTGAAGCTCAGCGCATATCATTTCCTAGAAATCCTGCATTTGCCCCTGATGGTGTGTAACCGTCACATGTATTTTGAGGAGTAACCTGCGCCCTAACCTGGGAATGCCTCACTGAGTACTCTGCACCTGCTGATATGTTATATTCTGCAGCACAAAGCTGACTTATGGGCATAAGTGCAATACTAGGCAAATGATGCCCCAATCTCACCCAGCTGCTGCCAGCGGAAGATGTCACTGATCCTTATTACTAACACATAGCACATATATGTCTGACTTTCATCACTGTTAGTTACCTGTGTCTGTAGGAACATAAGGGTCTTCTGTCCCTTGGACACCGGCATGGTCTGCGGAGACACCTACATGTGTGGCTGATGTAAGGCCACAGAGAGAATAGAGAAGATTAGCAATGTGTAGGAAGATGGCACTTACCTTCAGTTGCCACAATAGGTGCTCCCTGACCTGCTGTAATAATGAGAAATATCATCAAAAATGTCTGTAAGTATGAGAACATCTCTGCACGTCTTTCTCCGACAAAAACTACCTATCGAAAGCAGAGGCGTAACTAAGGGGGGTCGAGCAGGGCATGTGCCCTGGGCACCGTGGCAGGCCCAGCAGAAGGGGGTGCCACTGGCCAGGGCATTGTACCTGCTCGCCTGCCCGCCTCCATCAATGTAACATAGTAACATAGTATCTGAGGTTGAAAAAAGACAATTGTCCAACGAGTTCAACCTATTTGTGGTGTCCTATGCATGATGATTTGACTAAAATTTCTGACTGATGCTGCCGTCAGCCATTGCATTTTTATCCCTATTTATAGTAACTATAATGCATGACTATGCACCATACCCCTGGATATCCTTATCCAATAGGAATTTATCTAACCCATTCTTAAAGGTGTTGACAGATTCTGCCATTACAACTCCCTCGGGCAGGGAATTCCAAACACGTATTGTCCTTACCGTGAAAAAGCCTTTACGCTGTATTGTGCGGAATCTCCTCTCCTCTAACCTGAGCGAGTGTCCACGAGTCCTCTGTGTTGATCTAACCAAAAACAGGTCCCGCGCAAGCTCTATGTATTGTCCCCTTATGTATTTGTAGATGTTGATCATATCCCCTCTTAGTCTCCGCTTTTCCAATGTAAACATGCCTAGTCTTTCAAGCCTTTCCTTGTATTCCATCGTCTCCATGCCCTTAATTAGTTTGGTCGCCCTCCTCTGTACCTTTTCAAGCTGCTGATGCCGGCTGCCTGCTCTGTGACAATGAGCAGCAGAAGCAGAGAGTAACCTGCTGACAGTAGGGGTCAGAGGAGCATGTGCTGAGCCCCGATTGGTGGAACCCAGCACATGCTCATATGACCCGAGTAGGGGGCGGGGCTACAGCAGCATCTTCTACAGCTCTTCTCCTGGGCCCTGGCTGGCAGCGTGGAAGAGGAGGGAGCAGCAGCTGGAGGCTACAAGTCATCAAGGTGAGGGCACCTGTGTGTGTGTTTGTGTGACCCTGCCTGCATGTGTCTCCATGTCCCTCCCCCCCACCAGTGTGTTTTTCCATATGTACATATAGTTTGTGTAATCCCGTACCACTATAATTTTCTTGTGTATACAGTTCAAATGTATTGTGGTACCTTCAGAGTTGCTGAAAATATTTTGGGTTTTCTCGACCCTATATGACCCTGTACGCAGGTGCCCTCCAAATGCTTTTGAGTCCTGGACTCGTATGAAGCTACCAAAGAAGAAAGAAGCATTTTCTTGGATGCACTCAACCACTAATTGTTTACTTAAAATGTCTATTCTTTATCGGATATACATTAAAAATGTAAGGAATTGGTGAAATATTAAAATATAGTGTGAATAAGAAAATCAGAATGTGATAATAAAAACTACTCATTTCGGAATGGTGATCCCTCAAAGTGTTAACTCAATAAAGGCTATATTGCCTGTAACATAGTATGCGTGTCTTTTGTTAGTGTTGTCCTATAAACTGCTTTTTAATGATTACAACAGGCTGGCAGTATTATTGCTTATCCTTTTGCAACAATTTCAAGTATGCTCTTATACAATGTAGCTACTATTGCTATTCTTATAAATTGTAGCTAATAAATGTTGCTGGCTTTATTCCAAGGATGTGTCACTGCTAGTCTTTCATGCAGGGGAAATATTTCCTCCACTAATTATCCTTGATAGACGCAAAAACTTGCAGATATATTCTTATATGCTATAGCTATTTGATATTCACTTGATTTTATTAAATATTGCCCAGTTATCTGTGATTAACACACCATCCTTTCTATATTATTCAAGGGATGTCTTTCCCACTATAAAAACTATCCGTTAGCCTGTATATATTAACCATCACGCTTCCATCCCATCAGAGTAATTGCATATATTTTGAGCAGCCGTGCACAACACTGTTATTTCATTACAATCCCTCAGTATCAGTAATATTTTCAATTCATTTATTATTCTGTCTGATAAAACTGATTGTTTGTTGATAGTGATTAGATTTAATGTATTGCGATCACAGCACTATGTAGCTTTATAGGCTGTGATCATAGATAATACAGGTGAGCACTGAAAGCCGGCCGCCCGTCTTAATGCCGCTGGCCGCACTGAGCTCAGCGTGTGTGCGGGCTGACGCCGGGACTCCCCGCTCTCTCTCTCCGTCTGACGGCTTCACTCACGAAGCCGCTGCCGGCAGCGGAGATCGTGAGAGGGAGCGATCTTGAGGTCTATTGCTTATCTCAGAGGGAGGACAACACAATTACATTACAATTATTGACACATTATTATCTTTACTTTGAGTTTAAACACCACCCGGAAGCAGCCCACGGCCGTTCCACCTTAGGCTTCCTCAGGGCACTAACCAGAGCCAGGATTTCCATCTCCTTATATCCCCCACATATTATCTTGATTGGATCTAAAGGCTGTCAATCATTCAGATCCTGCTGCACAATTATAGCATGAATCCTGACATTACTACAATGCCATTGGTATTCCTGCTATTTCTGTAATGGTGATACATTCCATTATATTATATCATTACAACTGTGATCTGAGGAATCAGATAAATATGTCAGTATTAATAAAACAATATTTAGAATTTTATTGTACTCAGAATTACCACTTTAATCCCAGTAATAATTCCTACAGTACATTTCTTCCTACAAAAATTATCAATATCAAATTTTTAAAAGTAAATTTTTGTTCTGACCTAAATTTGAGATAATTAAATATCTTTTATTTTAAGAATTCTCATATGTTTGAAATATCTTAATTTTAGTTTTACTCATCCAACCCTATTCTACTTTCTTTAATGCCAATTAATTATTTTTTATATTATTTTTCTTCGTGCCCAATACTATCTTTTCATTACTCTATTGGATGACTATTCCTAATACATTACTATACATCAAAAGTTGTTCTTTTGATCTCAATACTACATACTGGTGTCCTGATATTGGTCACTATCTTATATGATCTCCTATTTTTATAGATCTTTTACACTGATGATTCCCTTTCAATATTACTATGTGAAAAAAGTGCAAGTCCTATTTCTTTCACTGTGCTCCATTCTCCTTAGTGATTATTCCCTCCCCTCAATCCATATGTGCAATCCATCTCCAAGTCTCTCTCATTGGAGATAGATTAAATTATACTAAGTTTATAACTATGTGCTGTAATTATATAGTGTTCTCTCTCATTATTATGTGTTAATTCATTAGATGTAATAAGTGTTTATCCTCAAAAAATTATTATTACCCTCCCTCCCCCCAACCCCCTTCCCATACACATGCTTAAGTGAAGTGCCTAAAATCCAAATGAACACACTGTGCCACTACCACTCTGTGTTTTCAACCCATGATCCTAGGATATACATCTTTATTATCATTGTTTTTAATTTTTGTGTATTAATAATATTCACCAATTCTACCTATGTTTCTTAACCCACAATTACCACCTACGTTCGAATAAGGTTGGTTAATAATTCTTCAGTTACTTTTCATTCCATATTGAGTCATTCTACCTCACTTAATTACAAGAACAAACTTCCAATTGGTGAGATGGTGAGAGACTCTTTAGTAATTATCCTATTATGATGTTACATCCCATCTTTAATCCATCTAATTCCTAGAATCATCTAGGCCGATGTATCGGTCATTCCCATGTTCCATTTTATGTGTATCACCTTTATCGTTTCCATTTCTTTATATCCTCTTGCTTCAGAAATTGTGAGTATTAATATCAGAAATTGCAAAGTTTAGGAAAAGAGAGGACCACTGGGCTCACAGTGATTCTATACTTCTGAATTGTCTTATAGAAAAGAGGAGTTTTCTTCTTTTTTTGGTATTAGGTGGAAATAAAGCTGTGACCATTTATTCTGTGCACAAAAATTACAAGTCTCGTCTCCAGTTATTTGATTAGAGCAAGCCGGCGGGGCACTGGAAGGTCACCCTCTCCATCCTTACAGGGGCGAAGAGGGCAGCAATGGCGCCGCAGCGGGATAAGGAGGAGGGGTGCCGGGCAGCCCGAAGGAGCGAACGCCAGGGGAGGGGGGGTTGGCCGCAGGGAGGCAGGACCCCCTCCCCTTTTCATCACCTGCAGGGAGCCCTGGGCCAGTAAAAGGTGCGGCCCAGAGGCGGGGGGGGGGGGGGGTGAGGAGGGAGAGGCAGATAAAAGCAGCAGCCGGGGGGAGGGAGTTTATAGCTCCATTTTCCCCACACAGGAAAGGAAGCCCACCCACCCGCCCTGAGTTGGCAAGGAACAGGGTCGGTAGTAGCTAGGACAAGGGAACGGGCCAAGGGAGCGCAGGACTTAGGCAGTTTTTTTTTTCCGTCACTTGCTAATATATGACACGTTGTGAGAAGTTATTACGGTGTTTTGTTTTATCGCAATAAACATGGTTTGGTGTAAATCGTTTGTATTTTCTTGTCACAGCGGGTTGCGGGGAAGGAGCGTTGCACAAGGCATGGTAAGGGGGGATTGTCAGAATGCCTCACATAAGTCACCAATTAGTAGGCCGTACGCCTGGTTCCAGCTAAATGTGGCAGGGGCCATACGGGTTGCGCGCCGTGGTAGGGTGTTATGCGCATGGTAGCTGGTCCCCCAGCGCAGAGGGCATGGTCCGTCGGCCAACAAGGGCGGGCCGGGTACACCTCAGGCGGGGAGGGGGCGTGGCCGTTGCCGGTAAGGCATGCCCCAGGCATTTCTCTAAACAGCGGGAAAGCCGTGCACCGCTTGCTCTCCTTTTTACCCTGCAATGGCATGTTTTTGGTATTAGGTGGAAATAAAGCTGTGACCATTTATTCTTTGCACAAAATCACAAGTCTCGTCTCCAGTTATTTGATTAGAGCAAGCCGGTGGGGCACCGGAAGGTCACCCTCTCCATCCTTACCCCAGCAATCACCGCCACTGCACTATACAAGGTCTCAGTAATCCGGATGTCCAAACTCCGGCAACAGGTTCAGAGGGCTGGAGAGGGACCTCAACACCCCAGGAGCCGAGGGCAGTAGCGGCCACCCCCCAGGTAGCAGACGGGCTCGATTCAGCAGGCTCTCACCTCGCCCGTGATGATAAGTGCCTCTTGGGATCTTCCGCCGCCGCTCAGCCGGCACCCGTCACGGAAGCCGATCACCGCCGCGTCGCCCAGCTTCGCCTCCGGACACTGCAGCGCAGACGTGGAAGCAGGGGGGAGCCAGGTCAGTGTCCTCCGCTCCAGGGGCCATCTCCGGTTCAGCGCTCCGCCGCCGTCAGTCGAACTTCCGTCCCGCCATTCAGTCCCGCCTCTATATATTTTTTTAATAAAAACAAATTGGTATCATATCTAATTTAGGCCATTCTGGCCGTCTTTTTGTTCGGGTGTGTTCTCTGGTGTGAGGGTATACTTGCAGGTGATACCAGTTATAAGAATCCACACCGTGGAAGAACAGCTACTGGAAATACTAAAATCTGAGGGATATATGCAATTCCGGATGAATTGCACCTTTTTTTCGTCCGTTTTAAAATTCGCCTGTACTCGACAGCTGCAGCCCTGCCGCCGGGACCATGAATTCACCATATGCAATACAAAACGCATTCGACGCTCCCCTTGGCGGATAACGGACCAATTGGCGAGTAGTGGGCGTCCTGAATTCGACTTCCCGCCGTTTGCAGCCCTTTATTAGGGCTTGTTTGCTGCGTGCTCAGCAGCCATTTTGTGAACCTGCAGAGAGGTGTGAGGTGGTGCAGAGCTAGCAAATTGGTTGTTGTTTGCTGTGGTATAGTTTGGACACCCAGCAGGCTTTAATCCATGACAGACAGGAGGATACCTGTTACCCCGGAGGAGAGTCGTTTTTGGAGCTATTTCTACATTTTTAGGTAAGTACAACATGTGGGTCTGGTGTTGCATGTATGCGTTTGTGTAGTGGGGGTTGCCATGAGGTGTACATGGGGTGTTTGGGGTATGTCTTTGGGGTGTTTGAGGTATGTATATATATGTGTGCAGGTATGTGTATAGCTCCTGCTTGTATTGCTGCATTTTTGGGGGGAGTTTTGTGTTTTGGGGTTGTTTTTCACATTTTTTTTCTTTCTTAAAATGACTTTTTGGGTCATGCTTTTGCATTGGTGTACCTCCAGCATGTGCAGGGATGTTTTTTGTCTTGTTTGGGGTGATTTTAGAGTGTGTCGGTATCAATCTGGTCGACATGTGATGTCGTTTGTTTGCCAAACATGTTTTTTTGCTCCTATTTTAGCACTGGTGTACCTCAAGAATGTGCAGGGATGCTTTTTGGCTTGTTTGGGGTGACTTGGAGCAAGTTTGTGTCAGCCATGCGGTCGACATGCCATGTCGTTTGTTTGCCAAACATGTTTTTTTGCTCCTATTTTAGCACTGGTGTACCTCCAGAATGTGCAGGGATGCTTTTTGGCTTGTTTGGGGTGACTTGGAGCAAGTGTGTGTCAGCCATGCGGTCGACATGTTGTGTCGTTTGTTTGCCAAACATGTTTTCTTGCTCCTATATTAGCACTGATGTACCTCCAGAGTGTGCAGGGATGCTTTTTGGCTAGTTTGGGCTGATTTTAGTGTGTGTCGGTATCAATGCGGTCGACATGTCGTGTCGTTTGTTTGATAAAACAGGTTTTTTACCTCCTATTTTAGCACTGGTGTACCTCCAGAGTGTGCAGGGATGCTTTTTGGCTTGTTTGGGGTGACTTGGAGCAAGTTTGTTTCAGCCATGCGGTCAACATGTTGTGTCGTTTGTTTGCCAAATATGTTTTTTTGCTCCTATATTAGCACTGGTGTACCTCCAGAGTGTGCAGGGATGCTTTTTGGCTACTTTGGGCTGATTTTAGTGTGTGTCGGTATCAATGCGGTCGACATGTCGTGTCGTTTGTTTGACAAAACAGGTTTTTTACCTCCTATTTTAGCACTGGTGTACCTCCAGAGTGTGCAGGAATGCTTTTTGGCTTGTTTGAGGTGACTTGGAGCAAGTTTGTGTCAGCCATGCGGTCAACATGTTGTGTCGTTTGTTTGCCAAACATGTTATTTTGCTCCTATATTAGCACTGGTGTACCTCCAGAGTGTGCAGGGATGCTTTTTGGCTAGCTTGGGGTGACTGTCAGCCATTTTGTTTGTGTCAGCCATTTTGTGTTAGCACTGGTTGACCTTCAGTATGTGCAGGGATGCTTGTACAGGGCTTTTGGCTTATTTTGCTTTTTTTTTTTCTATTCTTTTTTTTTATTTTATTATTTTGTGTGTGTTTGGTCCTGCTTGAGAACTGAGGTCTCAGCAGCATGACGTGTGGTTACATGTAATTTTGTAATGTGTGTTAAATTTGTAAACATATATATTTTTTCTTTTTACAACAGAGATGTCTACGGCTAAGTGGTCCCGATCCCCCCCTTCCCCCCACCCCTCAGAAGATCTTTCCCTGCATAGCAATGAGGAGTGGGAGCCGGAGCCGATCCAGGAGGAGGATACGACCGACCAGTCATGCAGTGACCAGCCGCGGTCGTCAAGGGACCAAATGGAGATGTCAAAGAAAAAGAAAAAGCCTAGACAGGTGAATACTGACAACACCTGCAGACACAATAGCATCCAACTTGACACACCCTAGTTTGCGCACTGCCATGAAGACCTACAGGTATCTTTGCGCACTGCCAGGGATACTGACACTCACAGGTACATACCGATCTTAGTAAATGCATGTTTTGTTTTTTTTATCCCTAAAGGCAAGAAGCCAGCCAGAGGAGCAGTCGGAGGAGGAAGCCTTTGGTGAAGATGCAGGACCGAAGAAGCCGCGTGGACCCAGATACACTGAGGCGGAAAACTGTGCCCTAGTGCATGGTGTCGACAGGTCCTACGACGTTCTGTATGGATCAAGGGCACAGACCACAGCAGCTAAGACCAAGCAAAACATCTGGGATGCCATCGCGAGACAAGTCACTGCAGTATCTGGAACCCGCCGGAGCACCAGAAACTGCATGAAGCGGTACAGTGATTGCCGCAGACAGACCAAAAAGAAGATGGGGATTCAGCGCCGACATGAGACAGCTACGGGAGGTGGTCCGGCTCTCAATCTGAAGTGGCTACCCTGGGAGAATGTTATCAAAAGGCGCATGAACCCTAACATGGTCGAAGTAGTTCGCGGAGGTGTGGACTCCAGCCGTCCTGCTGGCTTTCCCGAGGAGGAAGAACCACCCAGAAGACGGAAGACGGCGGGAGACAAGCAGTCCAAAAGAAGGCATGATGGTAAGAATACATTCAGATGAGCTGTACTAAAAAAAAATATTTTTGTATTTGCTAATGTGTTTTTTATCTCCAGACACGCCTGCCCAGAGGACATCACCTGCGCACAGGACATCGCCAGCGCACGGACCATCACCTGCGCAGCAGGCATCAGCAGCAGCGCGCGGACCATCATCTGCGCAGGCCATCACCAGATCGTCATCTCTCCAGGATCTCTGGGACTGTGACCGAAGAGCCTCAACAAGACACTACCCTTGTGGACCCATCACCCAAAATGTTTAAGTCTACAGGGTTAACGGACGAGACTTTTCTTGGGTTTGAAGACAGCCGTGCAGACGTATCCAGCCAGACCCTTGAAAAGTCTCCAGAATTGAGGACAAGTGAAGCTCCTGGAGCAGCGGCACCACCGCATGGAGAAGGTTTGTATTTATTTTTGTGGGGGTGGGGGGATGGGAGGGGTACCATTTTTGTATAGTTTATTAACTTACTTTTTTTTTTCTTTTGCAAACAGAGGTGCCACGGACCAGCAGAGGACTAGCGTCGGGGATTGGTTCCCACTACAGGCCAGATCTCATACAGGATTCATCAGAGGATGACGAGGTGGAAGTGCAGCAGCCTGCTGTTTCTACATCCCTGTGTGAGTAAATATCGAATTGTGAGCCTTCAAACAAATGTATGATGAAAGTGTATAATAATTTCTAATTTTCTTTTCAGCTGCACAAATGCAATTGGTAGCAGACGTACAGGAAGGGCAGGATCCCTCAAATGTTCAGAGGGTACACACCCTGGCAGCAGAGATGAATGTCAGCCAGGATAGTTTTCAGGTTGTCGTTGGAAGCAGACTGGACGCCATTGAGAGGACAATGGATAAGATGGCAAACGGTCTGCTTGAAATGCAGAAGGCTCAAGCCGACAGCACGGCCGAAATTCAAAAGACCAGACGAGAAGATCATAGGGAGACTATGGACATCCTTCAACTTCTGACCACATCCATCAACCGGCTGGTGGAGAACACAACATGCCTGGCACACAGCTCTAACAACATGTCGGAGAGCCACCGACATTCCGCATCCAGCCAACAGATCATCGCAACCACACTGCAGATGATGTACAATAAGCTCCCAGAGCCAGCTCGTCAACACGCTGGTGATCCACCACTTCCGCTATCACAAGCCACATGGACGCCTCCTTCCCTTCCTCCACCACAATCCTGGTATAGACAGTCACAGCTGTACCAAGGATATACAGGGATGTACCCCACCCACCAGATGCCTCCACCACCAACACCGGCCGCAACATCTGCACCCGCACGGGCACCGAGGCTTATTCAACCCACTACCCAGCCGCCCAGGACATCAACGCCCATCAGGAGGAAGACGAGGATCCGGACAGACTTCCACCATAAGCCCGGTCGTATTGTTTTATTTACCGTTATGTTTTTCATGTATCCCTTTCTTCCCCTGCCATTAGTTTTTTTTCTTCTTACTATTGTTTTATATGTGTTGGGCTCCCCCACCCGTGACCGGGTACTACCAAGGAGCTTTATGTCTAGGCATACATGCGCGGGCATGTATGCAGGTGCGTGTGGTAACGGATGAAAGCTCCTTGTGGCTACATGTGTGATGGGCCAAAGAGCTATTCTGATACCACTTTTTTTACCCAAAAAATCCTTTTTGTATTGGTGTACAATAGGCTTTCATTGTTGTGTAAATTTACTATTCACTATTGTTTGTTTTTGGCTTATTCATAGGATTGGGTTGAAAATTGAAGTGGACTGCATAGTTCGTGTTTGCGTACCAAGGTGAGTAGAGCCATGTTCCAATGTATATTTTCAAGAAACTTTGGACCGCCTGCCTTTGTGGAACCACACAGCCCGGCAATGGGTCATGCTGGGCTGTGTGGTTCCACAAGTGCAGGCGTGTCAAAGTGCTGACCACTGACACCACTATTCCACTTTGGACCGCCTGCTTTTGTGGAACCACACAGCCCAGCAATGGGTCATGCTGGGCTGTGTGGTTCCACAAGTGCAGGCGTGTCAAAGTACTGACCACTGACACCACTATTCCACTTTGGACCGCCTGCCTTTGTGGAACCACACAGCCCAGCAATGGGTCATGCTGTGTGGTTCCACAAATGTTCTTGGGAAAGGAATGAACATCACATTAGTGTCTTTACTTATATGCTTTTTTTCCCCACGGATATCTACACAAGAAAAGAATGTAAAGAAGAACAAACTATTTTTTTGTTTTATTACATTTCATTTTTTATTTCAAAAATAAAATTCAATTTTTCTTTAATAAATGTTTACATTGAGAAGTTTTCTGTGGTTTTTATTTAAATTATTAGCAAATACAATGTTAAATATGAGATGCAGTGGAATTGTTAGGTCACCCATGGTACATCAGGGGAACTGTGGTGTCCCTTCACATCCACGCAACTTGGGAAGGATACTCCGCAAGACCTGTGGAAGAGAATAGTATGAGGTTCCAGCTATTGGTAATAGTGTCACCTTGGTATGGAAAAGACGAGGTACAAGCAACACGACACAAGCAGGTTACAGTGGGCCCAAATGCAACCCCCCGGCACTTGCGTAACTACACATCCAAACATTCCCTGACACAGCGTAAGCATTGGTGTGTCAGGGCATGATTGGATGTAGTTTTGCAAATGCCGGAGGGCTGCACTTTGGACATGCAGGGGTGACATGGACAGGAGGGAGTTTTGGGCAATACTTCTCACCTGAGGGGGGTTGTCAGCTACATGGCGGAGGTTCAGGTCCACATCACAAGTAGGTCGCCCATGGTACATCAGGAGAAATGTTGTGTCCCTTCACATCCACACCACTTGGGAAGGATACTCCGCAAGACCTGTGGAAGAGAATAGTATGAGGTTCCAGCTACTGGTAATAGTGTCACCCTGGCATGGAAAAGACAAGGTACAAGCAACACTTTGACACAATCAGGTTACAGCAGCCTTTGTCTCAAATTCAACCCTCCGGCACTTGAGAAATTATACATCCAAGCATGCCCTGACACAGCGTAAGCATTGGTGTGTCAGGGCATGATTGGATGTGCAGTTTTGCAAACGCCGGAGGGCTGCACTTTGGACATGCAGGGGTGACTTGGACAGGAGGGAGTTTTGGGCAATACATCTCACCTGAGTGGGGTTGTCAGCTACATGGCGGAGATTCAGGTCCACATCACAAGTAGCTCGCCTATGGTACATCAGGAGAAATGTCGTGTCTCTTCACATCCACGCAACTTGGGAAGGATACTCCGCAAGACCTGTGGAAGAGAATATTATGAGGTTCCAGCTATTGGTAATAGTATCACCCTGGTATGGAAAAGATGAGGTACAAGCAACACGACACAAGCAGGTTACAGTGGGCCCAAATGCAACCCCCCGGCACTTGTGTAACTACACATCCATACATTCCCTGACACAGCGTAAGCATTGGTGTTTCAGGGCATGATTGGATGTGCAGTTTTGCAAATGCCGGAGGGCTGCACTTTGGACATGCAGGGGTGACTTGGACAGGATGGACTTTTGGGCAGTACATCTCACCTGAGGGGGGTTGTCTGCTACATGGCGGAGGGTCAGGTCGCCCATGGTGGAGTTAGATAAATGGGTCCAATATTTGCGGCAACCCAACAACAGGAGAAAACAGGGGGTAACAGGTCGTCAACAGGACAAAACTTTGAAAACAGGCCTGGGAAGGTGCGTCAACAGGACGTAAAACTCTGAAATACATAAATAAAGATGTTTTTTTAGAATATTACAATCTCAGTTTACACGATAATACAAATGTTACAAGTATACTCACAGGCAACGGAAAAAAAGTTTTGTACCAATGTCCGTCGGGAATCATCTCCTTCGTCCATACCCACCGGTAGAGCAGAAGAACGGTTCCCGCGTCAGAAAGCACTGTGACGAAGAGTCACCGGCAAACAGTTTGCGACACATATGTTGTGTAAAATACAACATGCATTTACCATGCCGCAAACCTTTCCCAGTGAATACAAAAGAGCACCGCCGGAAGTGTCTAAACATCTAAACCGGCTTTTAAGTACCCCGAAGGCACGTTCAATTATTTGCCTCGATGCTTTGTGTGTCTCTTGGTAACGTTTTTCTGCTCTACCAACAGGATTTGACAATGGGGTCAAGAGCCACGATTTGTTGGGATAACCCGCATCGCCTATAAGAAAAGAAAAAAAAATGGTGGGTAATATAAAAAAAAAAAAAAAAAACAATTAAAATAAATACCTAACAGCCAGCCACCCGGCATCTTTCCTGTTTCGAACTTCTCAAACAGCGATGACTGACTTAGGATGAAGTAGTCGTGAGACGATCCAGGAAATCCCACAAAAATATTCAAAAATTTCATGTTGACATCACAGACCGCCTGTACATTCATGGAATGGAAATGTTTTCGGTTCCGAAAACATTCTTCCGAATTCCATCGCGGTCTGATCTGCACGTGGGTACAGTCAATCGCGCCCAGAACATTGGGAAATTTGTATTTGGTAAAAAAGCCTAATTTGATCTCACGACATTCGCTGTCCGTCTCTGGAAATGTGATGTACTGGATCGTCAATTTGCGGAAAGCCCTAAAGACCTGGGTTATACAGCGCGACAGTGTCGACTGTGAAAAACCGCATGTTTGAGACAGTGTAGGCTGGAATGTGCCTGACGCCAAAAAATGTAACGTAGAATGTCATGGTTCAGTTGTTCCATGTCACTTCCCAATTTCCCGGCTTTCGGGGATTGGAAATGTTAAAACATATTAGGGACCTATCTACATGGTATTGGTGGAGCTTCAAACCAGGAGGCCTAGAAATATTAAATTTCTTGTCCACCGGTCTCCCACCCCTTAACTCAAGTACCTCATCTATCGATAAAGAGTATGGCACTAGTCCTGACTTTCTATGACCTTGAGGTACTTGTGAGCACACCCAGCATTCTGTTTGGTTTAAAACCTTACCCACTAATGAGTGATAGTCACTCAACGGATGACGGTCCATGTTGATATTAAGGCTGGACTGACATCTCTGGATGCACCCATCCTCAACTATGTTTTCACAATTCCTACAGATACAATTCTCTTCAGCTAACAATCCTTCACAATGTCTCTTAGTGTCATGGCTACCAGATCGTTTTCTGATACTCGCCTTTACTCGGTGATTGTGTTGCTCTTGGAATTCTACTACTCCATCCTGATCATCAGAACCCTTTCCAGATCCTTTCTCGACCTCACTGGTACTCTCACCGAAACAGACTGCTCTGGTCAACAACAGGGTCAACAGGAAAACACGGACTGCAGTCTCTTGGTGCGAGTCCATCTTACAAGAGGAGAAAGAGAAAGTTGTAATGGGGGTACAGAAATTAATTGAAGGGGAAAAAAACTTGTTACGATAATTTGTCCTCTAGTCTTTTTGTTCTTCTTGCTCAGTTGTCATCTCAAAGGTGCTGTCTCTCAGTCTTCCCACAACGAACACTCCGGTGATACAATATTCTTTCCAAATCAGTGATCTTTCTGTAAGGAGCATAAATCTTGCATTACCATTTATCTAACTTTTGTGTGACATACCATCCATAAAACATGAAAGAACAAAAAGAGAGAGAACAATTAGGAAAAAAAAACATTGTCGGATTTCCGTTCACCATTAGGCTTTTTACACCAATATGTCCATAGGTATCTCTGCACTTTCTCCCCCACCAGTATTTCCACTCTCCACCCTTTGTGCCTGGCCAAACACAACGATGCTGGTAAGATATACTGGGGTTGGGTAGACCTCTGAAAAGACCAAGTAGTCATGTGACGTTTGTGTTCTGCTGGTGAACGTTAGCGATGAGAAGGAAACATTTAAAGATAAATTACAAAGTTTACCCGGCCGTCCCTGTGTCTACAAGGAATTGACCTCCCAATTACATTGACTGTAACCTCAGGCTTACTATCAAGGCTAATGATCAACTTCACTGGCTGCAAATTACAGGTGCTTCCCAAAATTCTTCCTATATGATCCCTGATTACAATTACGTGCGTCATAACTTTGCTCGTGTTCTTGTCTAGGGGGTCTGACTTTATGTGTGCTGTTACAGTTGCTGGCATAATGCCCTTCCCTTTTACAAAGATAACAAACCCTTGGCTTCCTCCATGTGCCAGTGGCCTGGGGTTTTGGTCGATTTGATGCCTCTTCTAGTGCTTGGATGTTCATCACCATCAACCGCTCTCCCCGTGCTTCCCTGGTTCTTTGGATATTACGGTCATGCTCGATAGCGGACTCTCTTAATGCAGCCACCGAGATACCTCTCCAGTTAGGTAGAGAGGTTTGTACCCTGATTCTTAGTGTGTCTTTTAAGCCATCCATTAATACGGACACAGCTACCTCCCTATAATGTACATTATCCTCAATGTCCGTGATCCCAGTGTATGTAGATATTTCCTGCAGTGCTCGATGGAAATATTCCGCTGCCATTTCACCTTCTTTTTGGCTAATGGAGAAAATTTTGTTCCACTTGACAACAGTTGGGAAATATACTCCTAATTGCAGATTGATTTGTCGTACATTCTCCTGAGTGTATTCCTCAGTGAGAGGTACGTCTGCGTCTAATTTACAATCAGTAATAAATTTCGCAGGGTCAATATTGGAGGGTAGATATACCCTCAGCAATGTCCGCCAATGTTTGTTATTGGGTTATGCGGAGTTACCTAATTTTTTAATGAACCTTTGGCATGCGGCTAGATCTTTCCTGGGATCAGGAAATTCAGACATAATTGTCCTTAATTCTGTCTGGGACCAGGGGCAATGCCCCTGACGTGAGTGACTCCCAGAGTGTCAGTCTGTCCATTTGGGACTACAATCACCCTGACAGAATTGAGTTCAACTACATCATCTTGTGTTGACTCTACAATGTGAGGTGCAATTGTATGTGCATAATATACAATACCGTACTTACCTGTGGACACGACCTCACCTGACCCTCCATTAGGGGGCTTTACTACTGTCTTTACCGATTGGGCCGTGCCCACCTGGGTGTCTCGTATGATGGCTGCTGGAAAAGGTGCCGACATCATGCTGGGCTCAGTTTCTTGCTTGTAATCCTGAGGGAAGTTTAACATGGGGTGCAACCTGCATGGGTTAGAATTTGTACATTTATCAGTTTTCCTTCTATCATTATTACATTTACTACTATCATTATTAATACAGTTACTAAGTGCATTATTATCATCATCATATCCCAGTATGCCATTCTCTGTAGCCATTGTTTCTCAAGTTGCCATGTGTTTCCTGCTAAGGTGGGAATCAGCTGTGCCAGCTAATTCCCTTTGTATCTCACCTTCCTGTTGCCATAACTGTAAACAATCATAATGCCTAATCCTCTGTTTTGCAGATTTTATTAGACATATCCTTTTTCTTAGATTTTGCAATACCTCAGGATTCAAACTGCCGACCCTGGGGTACTGTTCACCATCATCCTCAGTCATTCGTTCCCATTCTTTGCATAAGACCTGTGTGTGTGATCCATATTTCTCATACATTATATACCGTGCTGTCCCTTTGGGCCAACCAGTACCAACGTGAACCCTTGTTGATAGTCCCTTACTTGAGCAACTGGTCCCCATTATTTGCAGGTATTGCTTTCTCAGCGAACCCTTACAAAAAAACAAGTTCCCCAGAGGTAAGGCGACGGTGAAAGTCCAACGAGTGCCTTCACCCACTCTCGCCCCTATTGGCTGATACGAATTCCAGCAGTGTGCCCACCACTGGTCGTACCCAATCTCGGGATCTTTTTGGAACCTCTATTTACTGAGAGCGTGTGGGAGTATGCTACCCCTCCCAGTAAATATCAGTTGTTGGAGATTTCCTGAGTGAACAGCGAAACTCACTTAAAATAACTAAAACCTACACAAATCACGTTAAAGTGTACAAATAGGGTTTTTGATCCCGCAAAGCGTACGCAAATTGCGTAATGGGTATCAAGGCAACTAACTAATGCACACAATTATATGCGGTACAGTCGCACTGCATATAAGTAACTATTACTTATCCGCTGAACGACCAATGAAATCGGTTGTTCAGGCTGCGAAACCTTCAGCTGGAGCATTATACTAACGGGCCTATATGGGTACTACGCCAACCCCCGGGGCTGCGCTTTCTACCTCTGACCTTTCTTTTTGGTCACGGTTTTCAGAGCGTTGGGAGAGTTTGCGGTTTTCTGACTTCGCAGTCCTCTTGTCTGCTGATACTAATTGCTCCTTTACCTTATACAATGTTAACGTGAGCAAGCCAATCCCACGCCACCAAGTCTCCACTCACCTGGTGTGGTCTCCGAAGGTATCTCGATTTCTGGGTTCACAAAAAAGAATACCTTTATTTGCACACTCACTCCTGTTCACTCATATGCACACTGATTTTTCTGTACAGAAATTACTTTCATTCAGGCAAACAGTTCAATCATCGAGTTTTGCAATAGAAAAAGGTTCTTTTTAAACTAAACTTTTTGGAAACTGAACAAACTTGTGCTATTATCACGTGGCTACTATACCGCCCACACTAAAACAATGCTATCATGTGATTTGAATTTAGTGGGCGTATCCGTACGCACGCTGCGTATTATACGCCACATGTGTAGGCCTTTGCGTTTGCGTATGTAATCTCACACGTTGCCCGAGACACGTATACAAAAGGCCAGATACGCTCACAATAACACAAATAACACGCTTCTATAAATGTAAATGATGTTCAACTATAATCGCTTACCGAACACCACACAGTATCTTCTGTGCTGCATGCGTGTTTTTACAATTACTCCCTTAAGTATTACTTTATAATATCAACTAAATAGCACCAAATTTCCTCAGCACGTGTCTAGCAATCAATTCTAATGGCAACAAGAGAGTAGCTATGCGAAAATACACAGATACAATTCTAAATTAATCTAGTAATCAATGCTTCCAATAGTATGATTCATATTGGGTAGCTATCTTGTAGAACATACATTGATATAAACACACACATAATTATAATATTATCTCTATGTACCCATTAAGTGTTTCTAATTTGCATATGAATGCTGTGCTTTTGACTGTCTGTGAAGGTGATTTTTTCACTGCCAGGAAAAAAAGCAGCCATACAGGTTAATTTGCATTTCAATTGCTATCCTACAACAAACAGAGTTTACCTGAATCACAGAGGTAAGGAGAGAGCAAAAAACAAAACAAAACTTTTTTTTATCTGTGTGTGTCATTCCTAAATTAAATATTCATTTTACTATTATCTTTCATTAAGCCCCATCTGAAACTATTTGTAATTGATTATGACATTGGTTAAATAAATGCATTGGTAACTCAAATGGTGATTTCTTTTTGACCATGGCCGGCTTATTATTCCTGAGTAGACTGAAAATCAGCTATTTTAGAAAAACATTTTTTTGGACCTTCCCAAAATGGCCGCTGCTCCTCCCCCTTCCACATCCATGAAGGTTACACAAAATGGAGGACAGACCATGCGGCTTCCTTTGTCACAAAAAAATCACCATGCAAGCCCCTGAAGTTATTTTAGGCCTAAGTTAAAAACAACAACAACAACAACAACAACACTATATCAGGCTTTTGCAGCAACTTTTAAATATACTTTTAAACCTACTTAAACAGATAAGCAATCCAATCTGAATAAAACACAATATGACTCATTTGAACCTTGTTTTGTAACAATATGATCAGATTTGCAGAGTACAGGTGTGTGCGTGTGTTGCGTGTGTTGCGTGTTTTGCGTGCGCAGTTGGCACCAAACAGAAATTAAACAGATTTAAAAGACAATAGCTTAATGTTCTTACCTTTCGGTTCCGGATCCCACCAGCAGCCCTACAAACCAAGCAGAGGAGACGCTTATCTGATCGTCACTACCGTATCCCCAACCACCAAACGGATAACAGGGGATACTACCTTCCCGCCCTTTGCTGACGGATAAAGTCTACCCGGTTCCGCTTGGCTGCGGATATGAGGAGGCCCGGATGAGTCCCCCAATTGATAAAGTCAAATATTTACCTTTGAACATAAGCTATGTATTAACACCATGAAGCCGTTATGGCCGCTAAACCACGTGCACGTGCTATGCACTTTGTACGCTATTTGCATATAAAGACTTTGCACGTGGTACGCACGTAACGTACACACACTGCGCTGGGCGTATGGAATACACACAGCAGGCGCACACACAGTTCATAACCTTTTAGACCTTGTTATGTTAAACACAGAGATGATATGCTTAAACTCTAAACCTTACTCATAAAGCACTGCAGCGATGTGACGCTGGAAAACCTTAATAATGCGTATGCAATATGAGCGATTGAGACGCTCAGAAACCCTTAGTAGTAAATGATGAAATACACATGACCTGGTAAGGTTCCAACACCTTCATAGAAGATACTTTTAGTATGAAAAAGGGGAAAACAATTACAGCTTATACACTACAGACCTAACATTAATATCTAAACATAATAACAAGAAATAAGATATAAACATTAGCAAAGCGATCGCAAATACAAGCACACAGAGTGAGAATGAATGGCATACACAAAGAATAACAAAATGGCTACTGAGAAATATACATACATGAGAATGTTTCGCCGGCGCAACCTGAATTCAGTCCTCAGCTATCAAGGAGAAAGCCTTCAGAGTCTTGTGTGTCAATGCCTGTTGCAAGCTATATTTATTCACTAGCTCAAGACATACTACAATAGACACTGTGTGCTCTTTTTCCATTGGTTAGGGGGTGGGACATGTCCTGCACCAGGGGCCATTGGTTAGTTCAAGAAGTGGGTGATGACTAGGACTTGTTAGTATTCCAAATTCCTGTCTGTCTGGAATGTTGTGGGTAGCTATTGTTTCGGATCTTCCAAACAAACTGGCTCTGGGCTTTGTTTACCCCACTGTCCCCTCCTTTAGTTGAGACAATGACAACTGAGCACTTATTATTCTGGAGAGAAACCTGGCCCTATTCATAAACAAAGGTGTAAGCCCTCTTCATAGAATCTCAAAGCTTAGTGTAAATAAGGCCATTGTATCTCAACTGTGGGAAATTCATGTGTGAATTTCATTCTGTTCATCTGCCCATTTGTAATATATTTTAAATGCAATTTTATATCTATTTTCTACTTCTGCGCATAACTATACGCAGAAATATGTGAATCTTTCCTAACTATCATAGGAATATTACTCTTAAAATACCCTACAGCTGGATACTAAACACCACCTTTCAACCTTTATCTGAGCCTTCCTAGCATGTAAAGAGGAATCTCTCTGTCCAAGAACCGTTTAAACGTAACATACTTGCTGACGATGTCTAGGGGAATATTAACTATAAAACACACTATATGGGTTAAATATGTTGCGATCGAGTCGCCCGCTACATGCTCACAAACTCTACCGTAAATGCGCATACAACGCGCGTGATCGCCGGCGCGATCTTACGCAATTTGCGGATATGAGCACGCACCGCAGACTGGGTGCACGTACAGCAGGCATGTGCATGGGGTTAGTACAAGGCATGTGAATCAAGATATTTTTCGACTTTGACAATATATATATATATATATATATATATATATAGAGGCTGCAGTGGCCGGCACTCAGTCTGTCATGCAATATTCGCCTTGGTGCCCTCCTTACCACTAAAAGTGGAGTTAGATACAGAGGAAAGACGGCGGCACTCACAGGACTTAATAAGTGTAGTAATTATGAAGGCAATTGCAGCCTATCTTTCATCAACGTTTCAGTTTTATTGAAAAAACTTTCGTCAGGATACAGTACATAAATAACCACATACCTTTATAGAGTGAATAACCCTCACAAGACGAACTCGTGGTCCCGGGGCTGCGGCTGGGGTCTATGACGTCACCACAAGTGCGACGGGTGCCGTGACTGCACCGGATTTCCGTAAGCCGTTGCCGGGAGACCTTACAAACACAGAAAAAACATTTATTGTGAAATAAACCACAAACCCAAATAAATAAATAGAAAACATGAAATAAAAGTACAAAGACAAGAGAATTTATAGCAAGGTGTAGTATTTGTGCCGGACAACTTAGATCATGACACATACTTAGTACAGACCAAACGGAGATACATCTCCACAACAATATTGACCAAATGATATATACCTAATCGGTTAAGTATAATTGCGGCCAAACTCAATGTGTGACATGCAGTTGTGTGCCAAATTTAAGGCGCTCCAAAGCGTAGGTGGCGCCAATATCTTGTTAATGCAATAAGTACCTGTGACACAACTGCAACATTATACGACTGTATCTGTGCTGAATAATAAAGTTATTGGATTACTATTGCATGGCATAATCAAGGATATATAATAAATGTCAATCACACATATATCTGGAGAGGCTGACACAGGGTCGAGACTGTGTCCGTAGCATACCCAATTCGGATAGTACACCTAATGTCAAATTGACTGCAATTAACGAGCAATAAAGACAATTGGTACCAATTACATATAACAATTCCAGGAAATATATTCATTTAACCCAGCTGGTGATACAGTGTTTAATCTATGTATCCAGTGGGTTTCAAGACGTAAGAGCTGTTTTGCTCTGTCTCCCCCTCTGATGTTGATAGGGATGTGATCTATAATTTTATATTTAAGGGAGGATAGATTATGCTTAGACAGTTTAAAATGTCTTGCTACTGGCTGATCTTGGTTTGCACCTTCCAGAGCTTGTCTTATGGCCATTCGATGCGTGGCCATTCTTTCTTTGAACATACAGGTAGTTTTACCTATATAGAGCAGTCCGCATGGGCATCGGATGTAATAGACGACAAATTTAGTACTGCAAGTCAGAATGTGTTTAATTGGGATGCGAACCCCTGTATGGGGATGACTGAAATCTTTGCCGGTCTCCATGTAGCTGCAAGTTATGCAGCCTGTGCATCTATAGCAACCCGGTTTGCGACTCAAAAAGTGTGACTGGTGGGTGTTACTGATGGTAGAGATGTCATTTTTAACTAGAATATCCTTTAGGTTTTTGTTTCTAGTGAAACTAGGTAAAATGCTAGTGTTTTTTGCAAACTGTAGGTCTGGATCTAGAGCTATAGTTGGCCACAATTGCTTTGCTTTCCTAGAGATGAAAGTGTTTGACGGGTGGTATTGCTGCACAAATACCTGTTTATTTTGTAATGCTTTACTGGGAGTGACTGGCGCTAACAATTGTGCCCTGGGTGTAGCTAAAGCTTTCCTTTTCGCCTGTTGTAAAGAAGTGAAATTATACCCCCGTTGCATGAACTGTGTGATCATGGCATCTATGTCTGCAGCCGCTTTATCCTGTGCATCTGAAATTCTGCACACTCGTAAGAATTGTGAGTATGGTAAGCCTTTGATGCATGCTGGTGGGTGTTGACTGTGTGCATGAAGGTAGGTATTTCTGTCTGTGGGCTTCTTGTACAGGCCAGTGTGTATAACTCCTTGTTCAAGTGATATGTTCACATCCAAATAGTGAACTTCTGTATCACTTATATCCCAAGTAAATTTGATAGTGGGATCCAAGGTATTGATTTGCAATAACTGTGATTCTAACTGCAATTTGGTACCTGTCCAAATTAGCAGAAGGTCATCTATGTATCGGATTATCCAAAGTAGATTGTCCGCAATTTCTCTATTAGACAGAATGAGGTCTTGTTCTATTTTGAACATATAGATATTTGCAAACGACGGAGCCACGCAAGAACCCATTGCGCAGCCCCGCCGTTGTCGGTACCATTTGTTGTCAAAGAGGAAATAATTGCGTTTGAGGGTAAGGTCTAGTAGGGTCAGAAAGAAAGACAAGTCGGGTCCTGTGTATAGCTCATTGTCAGTTAGAAAAGATCTAACAGCTTGGATGCCCAGGTCGTGCGGAATGTTAGTGTACAATGAAACTACATCTAACGTACATAGTATGCTGTGCTCTGGAACCGGTGAAACCGAAATCAATTTATTGATAAGGGTAGTGGTGTCTTTTAAAAACATTTTGTGTGATTGTATGAGGGGCTGAAGATAGTAATCCAGATATTGTGAGATTTTGTAGTAAATTGAATCCCTGGCCGATATGATAGGGCGGCCGGGAGGGTGTTCTGGATTTTTGTGTAGTTTGGGTATAGTGTACAAAATCGGGGCAATGGGAAAATCTTGTATCAAATTACGGCTGAGCTGGTCAGAAATTATACCTGTAGAAACAGCATGTTTCATGATAGTGTCCAGTTCAGTCTTGTACTCTTGAGTTGGATCTCCCTGCAAAGTTTCATATACATTCGAGTCCTGTAGTTGTGAATAAATTTCACTTTTGTAGTCCGATAAATTTTGTACTACAATGCCACCCCCCTTGTCCGCCGAGCGGATGATTAAATTGGAGTCCTTTTTCAAGTTCTGTAAAGCTTGTCGTTCATCCTTAGTTAGATTACTGGGAACAGCAATGTTCTTTTTAATGTGTGTTTCCACAGAACGATCCAATGTTTTTGTAAAGCATTTGATTGACTGGTTGGTCGAGGTGGGATCAAATCTTGATTTCATCTTTATACAGGCTGGAATGTCATTGCATTTGGGATGCACATCTGGTGGTGATTTCTCAAAATACTCTTTAAGACGTAGTGACCTTGCAAACTTATATGAGTCAATTTTCCATTGTAGATCATTAAAACGTCCTGATGGAACGTATGACAAACCCTTGCTTAGTACTGACATCTCTGCTGTACTAAGTATGCGACTGGATAGGTTAAATACAGATGTTATTTGCGACTTTTTGGCTTCTTTGGAGCGGTTCCTCTGCCCCTGCCCGCCGCGCCTCGTGCGGGTCCGGTTTTGCCTTCGCGCTGAGCGCGTGTGCGTACCCCTAAAGGGGGCCTGCCAGTAGTGGCAGAGCTGCTTTCTTCGATCTCGCTCTGAGAGGCGTATTCTCCACTTGATGTATCGTTATCCAATGGTCTGAAGCGTCTGCGGGTTTGTCTGAACCGGGGTTTTGAATTGCCACCTGGATTTTGTGCCCAAGCATACACATTACATTCCTGGTAATCTCTTTGTACCTTTGTCAATTTTTCTCTTTTGTATTTGACCAAATTACGTTTATATGTGTCTACTTGTTCTCCCAATTTGGATAGCCAGTCGGTGTCTGTGTCCTGTACCAGTTTGTCCTTGTATGTGGATTCAAACGAGGTAATTTTAGTTTTAATTAAATTCAATTCCCTTGAGGATTCTTCAATCACAAGTAAAATTAAATCGTAACTGCACTTGTTAAGTACAGCTACCCACCTTCTACAGAATTCAGGGTTATATTTCCCAATCGTGGGAATATTTTTCACTCGGAATCCTCTAGGGATTTGTTTTGAACGGTGATAATCTGTAAGAGTTACTCCATGCATAAAGTAATCAACTTCCTTTTTCTTCAGCCGAAGTAGTTCATGGTATAGTTGTTCGGTTGGCAAATCTCCGCCCGATGTCTGGAAGTCTTCTTTGAAATATATATTGTTCGCTTCTATATCGGAGAAGCTGAGGGTCTCCCCATGTGGTAAAGTAATATTTCTGAAACCACTTGCTTCCGTGCTGGGATTCTCTTGTGTCATCACCCAGGAGTGTGAAACCAATTTGTGCAAAAAGATCCTTTAGACTATTCAGTCTGTGCTGTGGAGTCTTGACTGTAAGTTGCTAATAGTAGATGGTGCCTTGCCTTGTACCCGTGTCCTGGAGCGGTCACACCTGGTCCGGTTACGAGAACAAAATGTAGAGGCTGCAGTGGCCGGCACTCAGTCTGTCATGCAATATTCGCCTTGGTGCCCTCCTTACCACTAAAAGTGGAGTTAGATACAGAGGAAAGACGGCGGCACTCACAGGACTTAATAAGTGTAGTAATTATGAAGGCAATTGCAGCCTATCTTTCATCAACGTTTCAGTTTTATTGAAAAAACTTTCGTCAGGATACAGTACATAAATAACCACATACCTTTATAGAGTGAATAACCCTCACAAGACGAACTCGTGGTCCCGGGGCTGCGGCTGGGGTCTATGACGTCACCACAAGTGCGACGGGTGCCGTGACTGCACCGGATTCCCGTAAGCCGTTGCCGGGAGACCTTACAAACACAGAAAAAACATTTATTGTGAAATAAACCACAAACCCAAATAAATAAATAGAAAACATGAAATAAAAGTACAAAGACAAGAGAATTTATAGCAAGGTGTAGTATTTGTGCCGGACAACTTAGATCATGACACATACTTAGTACAGACCAAACGGAGATACATCTCCACAACAATATTGACCAAATGATATATACCTAATCGGTTAAGTATAATTGCGGCCAAACTCAATGTGTGACATGCAGTTGTGTGCCAAATTTAAGGCGCTCCAAAGCGTAGGTGGCGCCAATATCTTGTTAATGCAATAAGTACCTGTGACACAACTGCAACATTATACGACTGTATCTGTGCTGAATAATAAAGTTATTGGATTACTATTGCATGGCATAATCAAGGATATATAATAAATGTCAATCACACATATATCTGGAGAGGCTGACACAGGGTCGAGACTGTGTCCGTAGCATACCCAATTCGGATAGTACACCTAATGTCAAATTGACTGCAATTAACGAGCAATAAAGACAATTGGTACCAATTACATATAACAATTCCAGGAAATATATTAATTTAACCCAGCTGGTGATACAGTGTTTAATCTATGTATCCAGTGGGTTTCAAGACGTAAGAGCTGTTTTGCTCTGTCTCCCCCTCTGATGTTGATAGGGATGTGATCTATAATTTTATATTTAAGGGAGGATAGATTATGCTTAGACAGTTTAAAATGTCTTGCTACTGGCTGATCTTGGTTTGCACCTTCCAGAGCTTGTCTTATGGCCATTCGATGCGTGGCCATTCTTTCTTTGAACATACAGGTAGTTTTACCTATATAGAGCAGTCCGCATGGGCATCGGATGTAATAGACGACAAATTTAGTACTGCAAGTCAGAATGTGTTTAATTGGGATGCGAACCCCTGTATGGGGATGACTGAAATCTTTGCCGGTCTCCATGTAGCTGCAAGTTATGCAGCCTGTGCATCTATAGCAACCCGGTTTGCGACTCAAAAAGTGTGACTGGTGGGTGTTACTGATGGTAGAGATGTCATTTTTAACTAGAATATCCTTTAGGTTTTTGTTTCTAGTGAAACTAGGTAAAATGCTAGTGTTTTTTGCAAACTGTAGGTCTGGATCTAGAGCTATAGTTGGCCACAATTGCTTTGCTTTCCTAGAGATGAAAGTGTTTGACGGGTGGTATTGCTGCACAAATACCTGTTTATTTTGTAATGCTTTACTGGGAGTGACTGGCGCTAACAATTGTGCCCTGGGTGTAGCTAAAGCTTTCCTTTTCGCCTGTTGTAAAGAAGTGAAATTATACCCCCGTTGCATGAACTGTGTGATCATGGCATCTATGTCTGCAGCCGCTTTATCCTGTGCATCTGAAATTCTGCACACTCGTAAGAATTGTGAGTATGGTAAGCCTTTGATGCATGCTGGTGGGTGTTGACTGTGTGCATGAAGGTAGGTATTTCTGTCTGTGGGCTTCTTGTACAGGCCAGTGTGTATAACTCCTTGTTCAAGTGATATGTTCACATCCAAATAGTGAACTTCTGTATCACTTATATCCCAAGTAAATTTGATAGTGGGATCCAAGGTATTGATTTGCAATAACTGTGATTCTAACTGCAATTTGGTACCTGTCCAAATTAGCAGAAGGTCATCTATGTATCGGATTATCCAAAGTAGATTGTCCGCAATTTCTCTATTAGACAGAATGAGGTCTTGTTCTATTTTGAACATATAGATATTTGCAAACGACGGAGCCACGCAAGAACCCATTGCGCAGCCCCGCCGTTGTCGGTACCATTTGTTGTCAAAGAGGAAATAATTGCGTTTGAGGGTAAGGTCTAGTAGGGTCAGAAAGAAAGACAAGTCGGGTCCTGTGTATAGCTCATTGTCAGTTAGAAAAGATCTAACAGCTTGGATGCCCAGGTCGTGCGGAATGTTAGTGTACAATGAAACTACATCTAACGTACATAGTATGCTGTGCTCTGGAACCGGTGAAACCGAAATCAATTTATTGATAAGGGTAGTGGTGTCTTTTAAAAACATTTTGTGTGATTGTATGAGGGGCTGAAGATAGTAATCCAGATATTGTGAGATTTTGTAGTAAATTGAATCCCTGGCCGATATGATAGGGCGGCCGGGAGGGTGTTCTGGATTTTTGTGTAGTTTGGGTATAGTGTACAAAATCGGGGCAATGGGAAAATCTTGTATCAAATTACGGCTGAGCTGGTCAGAAATTATACCTGTAGAAACAGCATGTTTCATGATAGTGTCCAGTTCAGTCTTGTACTCTTGAGTTGGATCTCCCTGCAAAGTTTCATATACATTCGAGTCCTGTAGTTGTGAATAAATTTCACTTTTGTAGTCCGATAAATTTTGTACTACAATGCCACCCCCCTTGTCCGCCGAGCGGATGATTAAATTGGAGTCCTTTTTCAAGTTCTGTAAAGCTTGTCGTTCATCCTTAGTTAGATTACTGGGAACAGCAATGTTCTTTTTAATGTGTGTTTCCACAGAACGATCCAATGTTTTTGTAAAGCATTTGATTGACTGGTTGGTCGAGGTGGGATCAAATCTTGATTTCATCTTTATACAGGCTGGAATGTCATTGCATTTGGGATGCACATCTGGTGGTGATTTCTCAAAATACTCTTTAAGACGTAGTGACCTTGCAAACTTATATGAGTCAATTTTCCATTGTAGATCATTAAAACGTCCCGATGGAACGTATGACAAACCCTTGCTTAGTACTGACATCTCTGCTGTACTAAGTATGCGACTGGATAGGTTAAATACAGATGTTATTTGCGACTTTTTGGCTTCTTTGGAGCGGTTCCTCTGCCCCTGCCCGCCGCGCCTCATGCGGGTCCGGTTTTGCCTTCGCGCTGAGCGCGTGTGCGTACCCCTAAAGGGGGCCTGCCAGTAGTGGCAGAGCTGCTTTCTTCGATCTCGCTCTGAGAGGCGTATTCTCCACTTGATGTATCGTTATCCAATGGTCTGAAGCGTCTGCGGGTTTGTCTGAACCGGGGTTTTGAATTGCCACCTGGATTTTGTGCCCAAGCATACACATTACATTCCTGGTAATCTCTTTGTACCTTTGTCAATTTTTCTCTTTTGTATTTGACCAAATTACGTTTATATGTGTCTACTTGTTCTCCCAATTTGGATAGCCAGTCGGTGTCTGTGTCCTGTACCAGTTTGTCCTTGTATGTGGATTCAAACGAGGTAATTTTAGTTTTAATTAAATTCAATTCCCTTGAGGATTCTTCAATCACAAGTAAAATTAAATCGTAACTGCACTTGTTAAGTACAGCTACCCACCTTCTACAGAATTCAGGGTTATATTTCCCAATCGTGGGAATATTTTTCACTCGGAATCCTCTAGGGATTTGTTTTGAACGGTGATAATCTGTAAGAGTTACTCCATGCATAAAGTAATCAACTTCCTTTTTCTTCAGCCGAAGTAGTTCATGGTATAGTTGTTCGGTTGGCAAATCTCCGCCCGATGTCTGGAAGTCTTCTTTGAAATATATATTGTTCGCTTCTATATCGGAGAAGCTGAGGGTCTCCCCATGTGGTAAAGTAATATTTCTGAAACCACTTGCTTCCGTGCTGGGATTCTCTTGTGTCATCACCCAGGAGTGTGAAACCAATTTGTGCAAAAAGATCCTTTAGACTATTCAGTCTGTGCTGTGGAGTCTTGACTGTAAGTTGCTAATAGTAGATGGTGCCTTGCCTTGTACCCGTGTCCTGGAGCGGTCACACCTGGTCCGGTTACGAGAACAAAATGTAGAGGCTGCAGTGGCCGGCACTCAGTCTGTCATGCAATATTCGCCTTGGTGCCCTCCTTACCACTAAAAGTGGAGTTAGATACAGAGGAAAGACGGCGGCACTCACAGGACTTAATAAGTGTAGTAATTATGAAGGCAATTGCAGCCTATCTTTCATCAACGTTTCAGTTTTATTGAAAAAACTTTCGTCAGGATACAGTACATAAATAACCACATACCTTTATAGAGTGAATAACCCTCACAAGACGAACTCGTGGTCCCGGGGCTGCGGCTGGGGTCTATGACGTCACCACAAGTGCGACGGGTGCCGTGACTGCACCGGATTCCCGTAAGCCGTTGCCGGGAGACCTTACAAACACAGAAAAAACATTTATTGTGAAATAAACCACAAACCCAAATAAATAAATAGAAAACATGAAATAAAAGTACAAAGACAAGAGAATTTATAGCAAGGTGTAGTATTTGTGCCGGACAACTTAGATCATGACACGTACTTAGTACAGACCAAACGGAGATACATCTCCACAACAATATTGACCAAATGATATATACCTAATCGGTTAAGTATAATTGCGGCCAAACTCAATGTGTGACATGCAGTTGTGTGCCAAATTTAAGGCGCTCCAAAGCGTAGGTGGCGCCAATATCTTGTTAATGCAATAAGTACCTGTGACACAACTGCAACATTATACGACTGTATCTGTGCTGAATAATAAAGTTATTGGATTACTATTGCATGGCATAATCAAGGATATATAATAAATGTCAATCACACATATATCTGGAGAGGCTGACACAGGGTCGAGACTGTGTCCGTAGCATACCCAATTCGGATAGTACACCTAATGTCAAATTGACTGCAATTAACGAGCAATAAAGACAATTGGTACCAATTACATATAACAATTCCAGGAAATATATTCATTTAACATATATAATATATATATACACACACTCATACATACATATGGAACCCCCCCCCCCCCCCCGAAAATCCTGCGTTTGCCACTGATACAATACAGAGAACAATGCAGCAGGGGATTAAGTCATTACAGCAGAGGATTAAGTCTGACTGGCCAGTCACAGTTAATCCTATTAACCGTCAAGATAAATGTGGAAACATCTGTACATGAATAGTGTTCATCAGAGGTTCCATATTGTGAGAAACCATCATACAGGTAAGCTGCATGTTGAATTGAAAAGAAAATCATGTTGCCACGCCCCTTCTGTTATGTGACCATGCCCATTTTTTTCCAGCATGCGCACACAATTTCTTTGTAAGGCTTTTGATTTCTTTTTTTTTTTTGGAGGGGGGAGGGCATTCTAAATTTTGCCCTGGGCTCCAATAACCCTAGTTACGCCTCTGGTGAATAAATTCCATGCGCATGTGCGTGGTGTCTACTCTGTGGAGAGAGGGACTGGGGACGGTGCCAGCAGCTCCCACAGTGACAAAAACAGAAGGTGTGGCTCACGGGCACAGCATTTCCCACAAAGCCACACCCCCAGTCATGAGGCCACGCCCCCAAGTGCAGTGGTGCCGATTTAAATTTACAAGAAGGCGGAAGGTAGGACAATGTAGACTTGTGTGTATCCCACATTTATACCTCCTTATAACTGAAAAGATGGAACAGTGGAGAGGAAAAGCGTGTAAATACAGTAGGTGTGTGTTCATGTAAACAGAGGTAAGGGTGGGTTCATGCAAATGCGGGAAAGGGTGAGTTCATGCAGTAAGGGTGGGTTCATGCAAATGTGGCTAAGGGTGGGTTAATGCAAATGTCGCTAAGGGTGGGTTCATGCAAACGCGTCTAAGGGTGGGTTCATGCAAATGCGGCTAAGGGTGGGTTCATGCAAATGCAGCTAAGGGTGGGTTCATGAAAATTCGGGTAAGGGTGGGTTCATGCAAATGAGGCTCTTGTATTCCTGCAGAAACGTGTATACGGCTGTAAGGCACCATGGGAGTTTTTAGCAGCCGTACAAACGCTAAGCCGCCGTCCTCTGGGAGAGTATCTTAGCAGAAGTGCGAACGAAAGGATCACAGAGCGGCTACAAAAAAAAAAAATGTGCAGTTTCAGAGTAGCTCCAGACCTACTCCCCTCCACTACCCCTCATCCTCAGCACCTTTCCTCTCCACCACTCCTCCTCATCCTCAGCACCTTTTCTCTCCACCACTCCTCTTCATCCTCAGCACCTTTCCTCTCCACCACTCCTCCTCATCCTCTCCACCACTCCTCCTCATCCTCAGCACCTTTCCTCTCAACCAATTCTCCCCATCCTCAGCGCCTTTTCCTCGCCACCACTCCTCCTCATCCTCAGAACCTTTCCTCACCACTACTCCTCCTCATCCTTAGCACCTTTCCTCTCCACCACTCCTCCTCATCCTCAGCACTTTCCTCTCGACCACTTATCCCCATCCTCATCGCCTTTTCCTCGCCACCACTCCTCCTCATCCTCAGCACCTTTCCTCTCCACCACTCCTCCTCATCCTCAGCACCTTTCCTCACCACCACTCCTCATCATAAGCACCTTTCCTCGCCACCAGTCCACTTCATCCTTAGCACCTTTCCTCTCCACCACTCCTCAACCACAGCACCTTTCCTCGCCACCACTCCTCCTCATCCTCAGCACCTTTCCTCTCCACCACGCCTCCCCATCATCCGCACCCTTCCTCTTAACCACTCCTCCCCATCCTCAGCACCTTTCCTCTCCACCACTCCTCATCCACAGCACCTTTCCTCGCCACCACTCCTCCTCATCCTCAGCACCATTCCTCTCCACCACTCCTCCCCATCCTCAGCACCTTTCCTCTCCACCACTCCTCCTCATCCTCAGCACCTTTCCTCGCCACCACTCCTCATCCTCAGCACCTTTCCTCGCCACCACTCCTCCTCATCCTCAGCACCTTTCCTCTCCACCACTCCTCCTCATCCTCAGCACCTTTCCTCTCCACCACTCCTCCCCATCCTCAGCACCTTTCCTCTCCACCAATCCTCCCCATCCTCAGCACCTTTCCTCGTCACCACTCCTCCTCATACTCAGCACCTTTCCTCTCCACCACTCCTCCTCATCCTCAGCACCTTCCCTCTCCACCACGCCTCCTCATTCTCAGCACCTTTCCTCTCCACCACTCCTCCTCATCCTCAGCACCTTACCTCGCTACCACTGCTCCTGTTCCTCAGCAACTTTCTTTGTCACCACTCCTGCTCATCCTCAGTGCCTTTCCTTGCCACCTCTCCTCCTCATCACCTTTCCTCGCCACCACTCCTCCTCATCCTCAGCACCTTTCTTCGCCACCACTCCTCCTCATCCTCAGCACCTTTCCTCTCCACCACTCTGCCTCATCCTCAGCACCTTTTCTCTCCACCACTCCTCCTTATCCTCAGCACCTTTCCTCTCCACCACTCCTCCTCATCCTCAGCACCTTTCCTCTCCACCACTCCTCCTCATCCTCAGCACCTTTCCTCTCCACCACTCCTCCTCATCCTCAACACCTTTCCTCTCCACCACTCCTCCTGATCCTCAGAACCTTTCCTCTCGACCAATTCTCCCCATCCTCAGCGCCTTTTCCTCGCCACCACTCCTCCTCATCTTCAGAACCTTTCCTCTCCACCACTCCTCCTCATCCTCAGCACCTTTTCTCTCCACCACTCCTCCTCATCCTCAGCACCTTTCCTCTCCACCACTCCTCCTCATCCTCAGCACCTTTCCTCTCGACCACTTATCCCCATCCTCATCGCCTTTTCCTCGCCACCACTCCTCCGCATCTTCAGCACCTTTCCTCTCCACCACTCCTCCTCATCCTCAGCACCTTTCCTCGCCACCACTCCTCCTCATCCTCAGCACCTTTCCTCTCCACCACTCCTCCTCATCACCTTTTCTCTCCACCACTCCTCCCCATCCTCAGCACCTTTCCTCTCCACCAATCATCCCCATCCTCAGCACCTTTCCTCGTCACCACTCCTCCACATACTCAGCACCTTTCCTCTCCACCACTCCTCCTCATCCTCAGCACCTTCCCTCTCCACCACTCCTCATCCTCAACAACTTTACTCTCCACCACGCCTCCTCATTCTCAGCACCTTTCCTCTCCACCACTCCTCCTCATCCTCAGTGCCTTTCCTTGCCACCTCTCCTCCTCATCACCTTTCCTCGGCACCACTTCTCCTCATCCTCAGCACCTTTCCTTGCCACCAGACCTTCACATCACCTTTCCTCGCCACCACTCCTCCTCATCCTCAGCACCTTTCTTCTCCACCACTCCTCTTTATCCTCAGCACCTTTCCTCTCCACCACTCCTCCCCATCCTCAGCACCTTTCCTCTCCACCACTCCTCCTCATCCTCAGCACCTTTCCTCTCCACCACTCTGCCTCATCCTCAGCACCTTTTCTCTCCACCACTCCTCCTCATCCTCAGCACCTTTGCTCTCCACCATGCCTCCTCATCCTCAGTACCTTTCCTCTCCACCACTCCTCTTCATCCTCAGCACCTTTCCTCGCCACCACTCCTCCTCATCCTCAGCACCTTTCCTCGCCACCACTCCTCCTCATCCTCAGCAACTTTCCTCTCCACCACTCCTCCCCATCCTAAGAACCTTTCCTCTCCACCACTATACCTCATCCTCAGCACCTTACCTCGCTACCACTGCTCCTGTTCCTCAGCACCTTTCCTCGCCACCACTCCTCCTCACCCTCAGCACCTATCCTCTCCACCAATTCTCCTCATCCTCAGAACCTTTCCTCTCCACCACATCTCCACAACCTCAGAACCTTTCCTCTCCATCTCATCCTCAGCACCTTTCCTCTCCACCACTCCACCTCATCCTCAGCACCTTTCCTCTTAACCACTCTGCCTCTTCCTCAGCACCTTTGCTCTCCACCAAGCCTCCTTAACTTCAGCGCCTTTTCCTCGCCACCACTCCTCCTCATCCTCAGCACCTTTCCTCACCACCACTCCTTCACATCCTCAGCACCTTTCCTCTCCACCACTCCTCTTCATCCTCACCACCACTCCTCCTCATCCTCAGCACCTTTCCTCTCCACCACTCTGCCTCATCCTCAGCACCTTTTCTCTCCACCACTCCTCCTCATCCTCAGCACCTTTCCTCTCCACCACTCCTCCTCATCCTCAGCGCCTTTTCCTCGCCACCACTCCTCCTCATCCTCAGAACCTTTCCTCTCCACCACTCCTCCTCATCCTCAGCACTTTTCCTCTCCACCACTCCTCCTCATCCTCAGCACCTTTCCTCTCCACCACTTATCCCCATCCTCATCGCCTTTTCCTCGCCACCACTCCTCCTCATCTTCAGCACCTTTCCTCTCCACCACTCCTTCTCATCCTCAGCACCTTTCCTCGCCACCACTCCTCCTCATCCTCAGCACCTTTCCTCTCCACCGCTCCTCCTCATCCTCAGCACCTTTTCTCTCCACCACTCCTCCCCATCCTCAGCACCTTTCCTCTCCACCAATCCTCCCCATCCTCAGCACCTTTCCTCGTCACCACTCCTCCTCATACTCAGCACCTTTCCTCTCCACCACTCCTCCTCATCCTCAGCACCTTCCCTCTCCACCACTCCTCATCCTCAACAACTTTACTCTCCACCACACCTCCTCATTCTCAGCACCTTTCCTCTCCACCACTCCTCCTCATCCTCAGCACTTTACCTCGCTACCACTGCTCCTGTTCCTCAGCAACTTTCTTTGCCACCACTCCTCCTCATCCTCAGTGCCTTTCCTTGCCACCTCTCCTCATCACCTTTCCTCGCCACCACTTCTCCTCATCCTCAGCACCTTTCCTCTCCACTACTCCCTTTCCTCTCCACCACTCTGCCTCATCCTCAGGACCTTTGCTCTCCACCATGCCTCCTCATCCTCAGTACCTTTCCTCTCCACCACTCCTCCTCATACTCAGCACCTTACCTCGCTACCACTGCTCCTGTTCTTCAGCACCTTTCCTCTCCACCACTCTGCCTCATCCTCAGCACCTTTTCTCTCCACCACTCCTCCTCATCCTCAGCACCTTTGCTCTCCACCATGCCTCCTCATCCTCAGTACCTTTCCTCTCCACCATTCCTCCTCATACTCAGCACCTTACCTCGCTACCACTGCTCCTGTTCCTCAGCACCTTTCCTCGCCACCACTCCTCCTCCCCCTCAGCACCTATCCTCTCCACCAATTCTCCTCATCCTCAGAACCTTTCCTCTCCACCACATCTCCTCATCCTCAGCACCTTTCCTCTTAACCACACTGCCTCATCCTCAGCACCTTTTCTCTCCACCAGTCCTCCTCATCCTCAGCACCTTTGCTCTCCACCAAGCCTCCTTAACTTCAGCGCCTTTTCCTCGCCACCACTCCTCCTCATCCTCAGCACCATTCCTCACCACCACTCCTTCACATCCTCAGCACCTTAATTCTCCACTACTCCTCTTCATCCTCAGCACCTTTCCTCACCACCACTCCTCCTCATCCTCAGCACCTTTCCTCGCCACCACTCCTCCTCATCCTCAGCACCTTTCCTCTCCACCACTCCTCCCCATCCTCAGCACCTTTCCTCTCCACCACTATACCTCATCCTCAGCACCTTTCCTCTCGACCACTTATCCCCATCCTCATTGCCTTTTCCTCGCCACCACTCCTCCTCATCCTCAGCACCTTTCCTCTCCACCACTCATCCTCAACCTCAGCACCTTTACTCGCCACCACTCCTCATCCTCAGCACCTTTCCTCGCCACCAGTCCACTTCATCCTTAGCACCTTTCCTCTCCACCACTCCTCATCCACAGCACCTTTCCTCGCCACCACTCCTCCTCATCCTCAGCACCTTTCCTCTCCACCACTCCTCCCCATCCTCAGCACCTTTCCTCTCCCACACTCCTCCTCATCCTCAGCACCTTTACTCGCCACCACTCCTCATCCTCAGCACCTTTCCTCGTCACCAGTCCACTTCATCCTTAGCACCTTTCCTCTCCACCACTCCTCATCCACAGCACCTTTCCTCGCCACCACTCCTCCCCATCCTCAGCACCTTTCCTCTCCACCACTCCTCCCCATCCTCAGCATCTTTCCTCTCCACCACTCCTCCTCATCCTCAGCACCTTTACTCGCCACCACTCCTCATCCTCAGCACCTTTCCTCGCCACCAGTCCACTTCATCCTTAGCACCTTTTCTCTCCACCACTTCTCATCCACAGCACCTTTCCTCGCCACCACGCCTCCTCATCCTCAGCACCTTTCCTCTCCACCACTACTCCCCATCCTCAGCACCTTTCCTCTCCACCACTCCTCATCCACAGCACCTTTCCTCTCCACCACTACTCTTCATTCTCAGCACCTTTCCTCTCCCCCACTCCTCCTCATCATCAGCACCTTTACTCGCCACCACTCCTCATCCTCAGCACCTTTCCTCGCCACCAGTCCACTTCATCCTTAGCACCTTTCCTCTCCACCACTCCTCATCCACAGCACCTTTCCTCACCACCACTCCTCCTCATCCTCAGCACCTTTCCTCTCCACCACTCCTCCCCATCCTCAGCACCTTTCCTCTCCACCACTCCTCATCCACAGCACCTTTCCTCGCCACCACTCCTCCTCATCCTCAGCACCTTTCCTCTCCACCACTCCTCCCCATCCTCAGCACCTTTCCTCTCCACCCCTCCTCCCCATCCTCAGCACCTTTCCTCGCCACCATTACTCATCCTCAGCACCTTTCCTCGCCACCACTCCTCCTCATCCTCAGCACCTTTCCTCTCCACCACTCCTCCTCATCCTCATCACCTTTCCTCTCCACCACTCCTCCCCATCCTCAGCACCTTTCCTCTCCACCAATCCTCCCCATCCTCAGCACCTTTCCTCGTCACCACTCCTCCTCATACTCAGCACCTTTCCTCTCTACCACTCCTCCTCATCCTCAGCACCTTCCCTCTCCTCCACTCCTCATCCTCAACAACTTTACTCTCTACCACGCCTCCTCATCCTCAGCACCTTTCCTCTCCAACAGTTCTCCTCATCCTCAGCAACTTTCCTTGACACCAGACCTTCACAACACATTTCCTCGCCACCACTCCTCCTCATCCTCAGCACCTTTCTTCGCCACGACTCCTCCTCATCCTCAGCACCTTTCCTCTCCACCACTCCTCCCTATCCTCAGCACCTTTCCTCGCCACCACTCCTCATCCTCAGCACCTTTCCTCGCCACCACTCCTCCTCATCCTCAGCACCTTTCCTCTCCACCACTCCTCCTCATCCTCAGCACCTTTCCTCTCCACCACTCCTCCTCATCCTCAGCACCATTCTTCTCCACCAATCATCCCCATCCTCATCACCTTTCCTCATCACCACCCCTCCTCATACTCAGCACCTTTCCTCTCCACCACTCCTCCTCATCCTCAGCACCTTCCCTCTCCACCACTCCTCATCCTCAACAACTTTACTCTCCACCACTCCTCCCCATCCTCAGCACCTTTCCTCGCCACCACTCCTCCTCATCCTCAGCACCTTTCCTCTCCACCACTCCTCCTCATCCTCAGCACCTTCCCTCTCCACCACTCCTCATCCTCAACAACTTTACTCTCCACCACGCCTCCTCATTCTCAGCACCTTTCCTCTCCACCACTCCTCCTCATCCTCCGCACCTTACCTCGCTACCACTGCTCCTGTTCCTCAGCAACTTTCTTTGCCACCACTCCTCCTCATCCTCAGTGCCTTTCCTTGCCACCTCTCCTCCTCATCACCTTTCCTCGCCACCACTCCTCCTCATCCTCAGCACCTTTCTTCGCCACCACTCCTCCTCATCCTCAGCACCTTTCCTCTCCACCACTCTGCATCATCCTCAGCACCTTTTCTCTCCACCACTCCTCCTCATCCTCAGCACCTTTCCTCTCCACCACTCCTCCTCATCCTCAGCACCTTTCCTCTCAACCACTCCTCCTCATCCTCAGCACCTTTCCTCTCCACCACTCCTCCTCATCCTCAACACCTTTCCTCTCCACCACTCCTCCTGATCCTCAGAACCTTTCCTCTCGACCAATTCTCCCCATCCTCAGCGCCTTTTCCTCGCCACCACTCCTCCTCATCTTCAGAACCTTTCCTCTCCTCCACTCCTCCTCATCCTCAGCCCTTTTTCTCTCCACCACTCCTCCTCATCCTCAGCACCTTTCCTCTCCACCACTCCTCCTCATCCTCAGCACCTTTCCTCTCCACCACTCCTCCTCATCCTCAGCACCTTTTCTCTCCACCACTCCTCCCCATCCTCAGCACCTTTCCTCTCCACCAAACCTCCCCATCCTCAGCACCTTTCCTCGTCACCACTCCTCCTCATACTCAGCACCTTTCCTCTCCACCACTCCTCCTCATCCTCAGCACCTTACCTCGCTACCACTGCTCCTGTTCCTCAGCAACTTTCTTTGCCACCACTCCTCCTCATCCTCAGTGCCTTTCCTTGCCACCTCTCCTCCTCATCACCTTTCCTCGCCACCACTCCTCCTCATCCTCAGCACCTTTCTTCGCCATTACTCCTCCTCATCCTCAGCACCTTTCCTCTCCACCACTCTGCCTCATTCTCAGCACCTTTCCTCTCCACCATTCCTCCTCATCCTCAGCACCTTTCCTCTCCACCACTCCTCCTCATCCTCAGCACCTTTCCTCTCCACCACTCCTCCTCATCCTCAGCACCTTTCCTCTCCACCACTCCTCCTCATCACCTTTCCTCTCCACCACTCCTCCTCATCCTCAACACCTTTCCTCTCCACCACTCCTCCTCATCCTCAGCACCTTTCCTCTCCACCACTCCTCCTCATCCTCAGCACCTTTCCTCTCCACCACTCCTCCTCATCCTCAGCACCTTTTCTCTCCACCACTCCTCCCCATCCTCAGCACCTTTCCTCTCCACCAAACCTCCCCATCCTCAGCACCTTTCCTCGTCACCACTCCTCCTCATACTCAGCACCTTTCCTCTCCACCACTCCTCCTCATCCTCAGCACCTTACCTCGCTACCACTGCTCCTGTTCCTCAGCAACTTTCTTTGCCACCACTCCTCCTCATCCTCAGTGCCTTTCCTTGCCACCTCTCCTCCTCATCACCTTTCCTCGCCACCACTCCTCCTCATCCTCAGCACCTTTCTTCGCCATTACTCCTCCTCATCCTCAGCACCTTTCCTCTCCACCACTCTGCCTCATCCTCAGCACCTTTCCTCTCCACCATTCCTCCTCATCCTCAGCACCTTTCCTCTCCACCACTCCTCCTCATCCTCAGCACCTTTCCTCTCCACCACTCCTCCTCATCCTCAGCACCTTTCCTCTCCACCACTCCTCCTCATCACCTTTCCTCTCCACCACTCCTCCTCATCCTCAACACCTTTCCTCTCCACCACTCCTCCTCATCCTCAGCACCTTTCCTCTCCACCACTCCTCCTCATCCTCAGCACCTTTCCTCTCCACCACTCCTCCTCATCCTGAACACCTTTCCTCTCCACCACTCCTCCTGATCCTCAGAACCTTTCCTCTCGACCAATTCTCCCCATCCTCAGCGCCTTTTCCTCGCCACCACTCCTCCTCATCTTCAGAACCTTTCCTCTCCACCACTCCTCCTCATCCTCAGCACCTTTTCTCTCCACCACTACTCCTCATCCTCAGCACCTTTCCTCTCCACCACTCCTCCTCTTCCTCAGCACCTTTCCTCTCCACCACTCCTCCTCATCCTCAGCACCTTTTGTCTCCACCACTCCTCCCCATCCTCAGCACCTTTCCACTCCACCAATCCTCCCCATCCTCAGCACCTTTCCTCGTCACCACTCCTCCTCATACTCAGCACCTTTCCTCTCCACCACTCCTCCTAATCCTCAGCACCTTTCCTCTCCACCACTCCTCATCCTCAACAACTTTACTCTCCACCACGCACCCTCATTCTCAGCACCTTTCCTCTCCACCACTCCTCCTCATCCTCAGCACCTTACCTCGCTACCACTGCTCCTGTTCCTCAGCAACTTTCTTTGCCACCACTCCTCCTCATCCTCAGTGCCTTTCCTTGCCACCTCTCCTCCTCATCACCTTTCCTCGCCACCACTCCTCCTCATCCTCAGCACCTTTCTTCGCCACCACTCCTCCTCATCCTCAGCACCTTTCCTCTCCACCACTCTGCATCATCCTCAGCACCTTTTCTCTCCACCACTCCTCCTCATCCTCAGCACCTTTCCTCTCCACCACTCCTCCTCATCCTCAGCACCTTTCCTCTCAACCACTCCTCCTCATCCTCAGCACCTTTCCTCTCCACCACTCCTCCTCATCCTCAACACCTTTCCTCTCCACCACTCCTCCTGATCCTCAGAACCTTTCCTCTCGACCAATTCTCCCCATCCTCAGCGCCTTTTCCTCGCCACCACTCCTCCTCATCTTCAGAACCTTTCCTCTCCTCCACTCCTCCTCATCCTCAGCCCTTTTTCTCTCCACCACTCCTCCTCATCCTCAGCACCTTTCCTCTCCACCACTCCTCCTCATCCTCAGCACCTTTCCTCTCCACCACTCCTCCTCATCCTCAGCACCTTTTCTCTCCACCACTCCTCCCCATCCTCAGCACCTTTCCTCTCCACCAAACCTCCCCATCCTCAGCACCTTTCCTCGTCACCACTCCTCCTCATACTCAGCACCTTTCCTCTCCACCACTCCTCCTCATCCTCAGCACCTTACCTCGCTACCACTGCTCCTGTTCCTCAGCAACTTTCTTTGCCACCACTCCTCCTCATCCTCAGTGCCTTTCCTTGCCACCTCTCCTCCTCATCACCTTTCCTCGCCACCACTCCTCCTCATCCTCAGCACCTTTCTTCGCCATTACTCCTCCTCATCCTCAGCACCTTTCCTCTCCACCACTCTGCCTCATTCTCAGCACCTTTCCTCTCCACCATTCCTCCTCATCCTCAGCACCTTTCCTCTCCACCACTCCTCCTCATCCTCAGCACCTTTCCTCTCCACCACTCCTCCTCATCCTCAGCACCTTTCCTCTCCACCACTCCTCCTCATCACCTTTCCTCTCCACCACTCCTCCTCATCCTCAACACCTTTCCTCTCCACCACTCCTCCTCATCCTCAGCACCTTTCCTCTCCACCACTCCTCCTCATCCTCAGCACCTTTCCTCTCCACCACTCCTCCTCATCCTCAGCACCTTTTCTCTCCACCACTCCTCCCCATCCTCAGCACCTTTCCTCTCCACCAAACCTCCCCATCCTCAGCACCTTTCCTCGTCACCACTCCTCCTCATACTCAGCACCTTTCCTCTCCACCACTCCTCCTCATCCTCAGCACCTTACCTCGCTACCACTGCTCCTGTTCCTCAGCAACTTTCTTTGCCACCACTCCTCCTCATCCTCAGTGCCTTTCCTTGCCACCTCTCCTCCTCATCACCTTTCCTCGCCACCACTCCTCCTCATCCTCAGCACCTTTCTTCGCCATTACTCCTCCTCATCCTCAGCACCTTTCCTCTCCACCACTCTGCCTCATCCTCAGCACCTTTCCTCTCCACCATTCCTCCTCATCCTCAGCACCTTTCCTCTCCACCACTCCTCCTCATCCTCAGCACCTTTCCTCTCCACCACTCCTCCTCATCCTCAGCACCTTTCCTCTCCACCACTCCTCCTCATCACCTTTCCTCTCCACCACTCCTCCTCATCCTCAACACCTTTCCTCTCCACCACTCCTCCTCATCCTCAGCACCTTTCCTCTCCACCACTCCTCCTCATCCTCAGCACCTTTCCTCTCCACCACTCCTCCTCATCCTGAACACCTTTCCTCTCCACCACTCCTCCTGATCCTCAGAACCTTTCCTCTCGACCAATTCTCCCCATCCTCAGCGCCTTTTCCTCGCCACCACTCCTCCTCATCTTCAGAACCTTTCCTCTCCACCACTCCTCCTCATCCTCAGCACCTTTTCTCTCCACCACTACTCCTCATCCTCAGCACCTTTCCTCTCCACCACTCCTCCTCTTCCTCAGCACCTTTCCTCTCCACCACTCCTCCTCATCCTCAGCACCTTTTGTCTCCACCACTCCTCCCCATCCTCAGCACCTTTCCACTCCACCAATCCTCCCCATCCTCAGCACCTTTCCTCGTCACCACTCCTCCTCATACTCAGCACCTTTCCTCTCCACCACTCCTCCTAATCCTCAGCACCTTTCCTCTCCACCACTCCTCATCCTCAACAACTTTACTCTCCACCACGCACCCTCATTCTCAGCACCTTTCCTCTCCACCACTCCTCCTCATCCTCAGCACCTTACCTCGCTACCACTGCTCCTGTTCCTCAGCAACTTTCTTTGCCACCACTCCTCCTCATCCTCAGTGCCTTTCCTTGCCACCTCACCTCCTCATCACCTTTCCTCGCCACCACTTCTCCTCATCCTCAGCACCTTTCCTTGCCACCAGACCTTCACATCACCTTTCCTCGCCACCACTGCTCCTCTTCCTCAGCACCTTTCTTCTCCACCACTCCTCCTTATCCTCAGCACCTTTCCTCTCCACCACTCCTCCCCATCCTCAGCACCTTTCCTCTCCACCACTCCTCCTCATCCTCAGCACCTTTCCTCTCCACCACTCTGCCTCATCCTCAGCACCTTTTCTCTCCACCACTCCTCCTCATCCTCAGCACTTTTGCTCTCCACCATGCCTCCTCATCCTCAGTACCTTTCCTCTCCACCACTCCTCTTCATCCTCAGCACCTTTCCTCACCACCACTCCTCCTCATCCTCAGCACCTTTCCTCGCCACCACTCCTCCTCATCCTCAGCAACTTTCCTCTCCACCACTCCTCCCCATCCTAAGAACCTTTCCTCTCCACCACTATACCTCATCCTCAGCACCTTACCTCGCTACCACTGCTCCTGTTCCTCAGCACCTTTCCTCGCCACCACTCCTCCTCACCCTCAGCACCTATCCTCTCCACCAATTCTCCTCATCCTCAGAACCTTTCCTCTCCACCACATCTCCACAACCTCAGAACCTTTCCTCTCCATCTCATCCTCAGCACCTTTCCTCTCCACCACTCCACCTCATCCTCAGCACCTTTCCTCTTAACCACTCTGCCTCATCCTCAGCACCTTTTCTCTCCACCAGTCCTCCTCTTCCTCAGCACCTTTGCTGTCCACCAAGCCTCCTTAACTTCAGCGCCTTTTCCTCGCCACCACTCCTCCTCATCCTCAGCACCTTTACTCACCACCACTCCTTCACATCCTCAGCACCTTTCCTCTCCACCACTCCTCTTCATCCTCAGCACCTTTCCTCGCCACCACTCCTCCTCATCCTCAGCACCTTTCCTCTCCACCACTCCTCCTCATCCTCAGCACCTTTTCTCTCCACCACTCCTCCCCATCCTCAGCACCTTTCCTCTCCACCAATCCTCCCCATCCTCAGCACCTTTCCTCGTCACCACTCCTCCTCATACTCAGCACCTTTCCTCTCCACCACTCCTCCTCATCCTCAGCACCTTCCCTCTCCACCACTCCTCATCCTCAACAACTTTACTCTCCACCACACCTCCTCATTCTCAGCACCTTTCCTCTCCACCACTCCTCCTCATCCTCAGCACTTTACCTCGCTACCACTGCTCCTGTTCCTCAGCAACTTTCTTTGCCACCACTCCTCCTCATCCTCAGTGCCTTTACTTGCCACCTCTCCTCATCACCTTTCCTCGCCACCACTTCTCCTCATCCTCAGCACCTTTCCTCTCCACTACTCCCTTTCCTCTCCACCACTCTGCCTCATCCTCAGGACCTTTGCTCTCCACCATGCCTCCTCATCCTCAGTACCTTTCCTCTCCACCACTCCTCCTCATACTCAGCACCTTACCTCGCTACCACTGCTCCTGTTCTTCAGCACCTTTCCTCTCCACCACTCTGCCTCATCCTCAGCACCTTTTCTCTCCACCACTCCTCCTCATCACCTTTGCTCTCCACCATGCCTCCTCATCCTCAGTACCTTTCCTCTCCATCATTCCTCCTCATACTCAGCACCTTACCTCGCTACCACTGCTCCTGTTCCTCAGCACCTTTCCTCGCCACCACTCCTCCTCCCCCTCAGCACCTATCCTCTCCACCAATTCTCCTCATCCTCAGAACCTTTCCTCTCCACCACATCTCCTCATCCTCAGCACCTTTCCTCTTAACCACACTGCCTCATCCTCAGCACCTTTTCTCTCCACCAGTCCTCCTCATCCTCAGCACCTTTGCTCTCCACCAAGCCTCCTTAACTTCAGCGCCTTTTCCTCGCCACCACTCCTCCTCATCCTCAGCACCATTCCTCACCACCACTCCTTCACATCCTCAGCACCTTAATTCTCCACTACTCCTCTTCATCCTCAGCACCTTTCCTCACCACCACTCCTCCTCATCCTCAGCACCTTTCCTCGCCACCACTCCTCCTCATCCTCAGCACCTTTCCTCTCCACCACTCCTCCCCATCCTCAGCACCTTTCCTCTCCACCACTATACCTCATCCTCAGCACCTTTCCTCTCGACCACTTATCCCCATCCTCATTGCCTTTTCCTCGCCACCACTCCTCCTCATCCTCAGCACCTTTCCTCTCCACCACTCATCCTCAACCTCAGCACCTTTACTCGCCACCACTCCTCATCCTCAGCACCTTTCCTCGCCACCAGTCCACTTCATCCTTAGCACCTTTCCTCTCCACCACTCCTCATCCACAGCACCTTTCCTCGCCACCACTCCTCCTCATCCTCAGCACCTTTCCTCTCCACCACTCCTCCCCATCCTCAGCACCTTTCCTCTCCCACACTCCTCCTCATCCTCAGCACCTTTACTCGCCACCACTCCTCATCCTCAGCACCTTTCCTCGTCACCAGTCCACTTCATCCTTAGCACCTTTCCTCTCCACCACTCCTCATCCACAGCACCTTTCCTCGCCACCACTCCTCCTCATCCTCAGCACCTTTCCTCTCCACCACTCCTCCCCATCCTCAGCACCTTTCCTCTCCACCACTCCTCCTCATCCTCAGCACCTTTACTCGCCACCACTCCTCATCCTCAGCACCTTTCCTCGCCACCAGTCCACTTCATCCTTAGCACCTTTTCTCTCCACCACTTCTCATCCACAGCACCTTTCCTCGCCACCACGCCTCCTCATCCTCAGCACCTTTCCTCTCCACCACTACTCCCCATCCTCAGCACCTTTCCTCTCCACCACTCCTCATCCACAGCACCTTTCCTCTCCACCACTACTCTTCATTCTCAGCACCTTTCCTCTCCACCACTCCTCACCATCCTCAGCACCTTTCCTCTCCCCCACTCCTCCTCATCCTCAGCACCTTTACTCGCCACCACTCCTCATCCTCAGCACCTTTCCTCGCCACCAGTCCACTTCATCCTTAGCACCTTTCCTCTCCACCACTCCTCATCCACAGCACCTTTCCTCACCACCACTCCTCCTCATCCTCAGCACCTTTCCTCTCCACCACTCCTCCCCATCCTCAGCACCTTTCCTCTCCACCACTCCTCATCCACAGCACCTTTCCTCGCCACCACTCCTCCTCATCCTCAGCACCTTTCCTCTCCACCACTCCTCCCCATCCTCAGCACCTTTCCTCTCCACCCCTCCTCCCCATCCTCAGCACCTTTCCTCGCCACCATTACTCATCCTCAGCACCTTTCCTCGCCACCACTCCTCCTCATCCTCAGCACCTTTCATCTCCACCACTCCTCCTCATCACCTTTCCTCTCCACCACTCCTCCCCATCCTCAGCACCTTTCCTCTCCACCAATCCTCCCCATCCTCAGCACCTTTCCTCGTCACCACTCCTCCTCATACTCAGCACCTTTCCTCTCCACCACTCCTCCTCATCCTCAGCACCTTCCCTCTCCTCCACTCCTCATCCTCAACAACTTTACTCTCTACCACGCCTCCTCATCCTCAGCACCTTTCCTCTCCAACAGCTCTCCTCATCCTCAGCAACTTTCCTTGCCACCAGACCTTCACAACACATTTCCTCGCCACCACTCCTCCTCATCCTAAGCACCTTTCTTCGCCACGACTCCTCCTCATCCTCAGCACCTTTCCTCTCCACCACTCCTCCCCATCCTCAGCACCTTTCCTCGCCACCACTCCTCATCCTCAGCACCTTTACTCGCCACCACTCCTCCTCATCCTCAGCACCTTTCCTCTCCACCACTCCTCCTCATCCTCAGCACCTTTCCTCTCCACCACTCCTCCGCATCCTCAGCACCATTCTTCTCCACCAATCATCCCCATCCTCATCACCTTTCCTCATCACCACCCCTCCTCATACTCAGCACCTTTCCTCTCCACCACTCCTCCTCATCCTCAGCACCTTCCCTCTCCACCACTCCTCATCCTCAACAACTTTACTCTCCACCACTCCTCCCCATCCTCAGCACCTTTCCTCGCCACCACTCCTCCTCATCCTCAGCACCTTTCCTCTCCACCACTCCTCCTCATCCTCAGCACCTTCCCTCTCCACCACTCCTCATCCTCAACAACTTTACTCTCCACCACGCCTCCTCATTCTCAGCACCTTTCCTCTCCACCACTCCTCCTCATCCTCAGCACCTTACCTCGCTACCACTGCTCCTGTTCCTCAACAACTTTCTTTGCCACCACTCCTCCTCATCCTCAGTGCCTTTCCTTGCCACCTCTCCTCCTCATCACCTTTCCTCGCCACCACTCCTCCTCATCCTCAGCACCTTTCTTCCCCACCACTCCTCCTCATCCTCAGCACCTTTCCTCTCCACCACTCTGCATCATCCTCAGCACCTTTTCTCTCCACCACTCCTCCTCATCCTCAGCACCTTTCCTCTCCACCACTCCTCCTCATCCTCAGCACCTTTCCTCTCAACCACTCCTCCTCATCCTCAGCACCTTTCCTCTCCACCACTCCTCCTCATCCTCAACACCTTTCCTCTCCACCACTCCTCCTGATCCTCAGAACCTTTCCTCTCGACCAATTCTCCCCATCCTCAGCGCCTTTTCCTCGCCACCACTCCTCCTCATCTTCAGAACCTTTCCTCTCCTCCACTCCTCCTCATCCTCAGCCCTTTTTCTCTCCACCACTCCTCCTCATCCTCAGCACCTTTCCTCTCCACCACTCCTCCTCATCCTCAGCACCTTTCCTCTCCACCACTCCTCCTCATCCTCAGCACCTTTTCTCTCCACCACTCCTCCCCATCCTCAGCACCTTTCCTCTCCACCAAACCTCCCCATCCTCAGCACCTTTCCTCGTCACCACTCCTCCTCATACTCAGCACCTTTCCTCTCCACCACTCCTCCTCATCCTCAGCACCTTACCTCGCTACCACTGCTCCTGTTCCTCAGCAACTTTCTTTGCCACCACTCCTCCTCATCCTCAGTGCCTTTCCTTGCCACCTCTCCTCCTTATCACCTTTCCTCGCCACCACTCCTCCTCATCCTCAGCACCTTTCTTCGCCATTACTCCTCCTCATCCTCAGCACCTTTCCTCTCCACCACTCTGCCTCATCCTCAGCACCTTTCCTCTCCACCACTCCTCCTCATCCTCAGCACCTTTCCTCTCCACCACTCCTCCTCATCCTCAGCACCTTTCCTCTCCACTACTCCTCCTCATCCTCAGCACCTTTCCTCTCCACCACTCCTCCTCATCCTCAGCACCTTTCCTCTCCACCACTCCTCCTCATCCTCAACACCTTTCCTCTCCACCACTCATCCTGATCCTCAGAACCTTTCCTCTCGACCAATTCTCCCCATCCTCAGCGACTTTTCCTCGCCACCACTCCTCCTCATCTTCAGAACCTTTCCTCTCCACCACTCCTCCTCATCCTCAGCACCTTTTCTCTCCACCACTCCTCCTCATCCTCAGCACCTTTCCTCTCCACCACTCCTCCTCATCCTCAGCACCTTTCCTCTCCACCACTCCTCCTCATCCTCAGCACCTTTTCTCTCCACCACTCCTCCCCATCCTCAGCACCTTTCCACTCCACCAATCCTCCCCATCCTCAGCACCTTTCCTCGTCACCACTCCTCCTCATACTCAGCACCTTTCCTCTCCACCACTCCTCCTAATCCTCAGCACCTTCCCTCTCCACCACTCCTCATCCTCAACAACTTTACTCTCCACCACGCACCCTCATTCTCAGCACCTTTCCTCTCCACCACTCCTCCTCATCCTCAGCACCTTACCTCGCTACCACTGCTCCTGTTCCTCAGCAACTTTCTTTGCCACCACTCCTCCTCATCCTCAGTGCCTTTCCTTGCCACCTCACCTCCTCATCACCTTTCCTCGCCACCACTTCTCCTCATCCTCAGCACCTTTCCTTGCCACCAGACCTTCACATCACCTTTCCTCGCCACCACTGCTCCTCTTCCTCAGCACCTTTCTTCTCCACCACTCCTCCTTATCCTCAGCACCTTTCCTCTCCACCACTCCTCCCCATCCTCAGCACCTTTCCTCTCCACCACTCCTCCTCATCCTCAGCACCTTTCCTCTCCACCACTCTGCCTCATCCTCAGCACCTTTTCTCTCCACCACTCCTCCTCATCCTCAGCACCTTTGCTCTCCACCATGCCTCCTCATCCTCAGTACCTTTCCTCTACACCACTCCTCTTCATCCTCAGCAACTTTCCTCACCACCACTCCTCCTCATCCTCAGCACCTTTCCTCGCCACCACTCCTCCTCATCCTCAGCAACTTTCCTCTCCACCACTCCTCCCCATCCTAAGAACCTTTCCTCTCCACAACTATACCTCATCCTCAGCACCTTACCTCGCTACCACTGCTCCTGTTCCTCAGCACCTTTCCTCGCCACCACTCCTCCTCACCCTCAGCACCTATCCTCTCCACCAATTCTCCTCATCCTCAGAACCTTTCCTCTCCACCACATCTCCACAACCTCAGAACCTTTCCTCTCCATCTCATCCTCAGCACCTTTCCTCTCCACCACTCCACCTCATCCTCAGCACCTTTCCTCTTAACCACTCTGCCTCATCCTCAGCACCTTTTCTCTCCACCAGTCCTCCTCTTCCTCAGCACCTTTGCTGTCCACCAAGCCTCCTTAACTTCAGCGCCTTTTCCTCGCCACCACTCCTCCTCATCCTCAGCACCTTTCCTCACCACCACTCCTTCACATCCTCAGCACCTTTCCTCTCCACCACTCCTCTTCATCCTCAGCACCTTTCATCACCACCACTCCTCCTCATCCTCAGCACCTTTCCTCTCCACCACTCTGCCTCATCCTCAGCACCTTTTCTCTTCACCACTCCTCCTCATCCTCAGCACCTTTCCTCTCCACCACTCCTCCTCATCCTCAGCGCCTTTTCCTCGCCACCACTCCTCCTCATCCTCAGAACCTTTCCTCTCCACCACTCCTCCTCATCCTCAGCACCTTTCCTCTCCACCACTCCTCCTCATCCTCAGCACCTTTCCTCTCCACCACTTATCCCCATCCTCATCGCCTTTTCCTTGCCACCACTCCTCCTCATCTTCAGCACCTTTCCTCTCCACCACTCCTCCTCATCCTCAGCACCTTTCCTCGCCACCACTCCTCCTCATCCTCAGCACCTTTCCTCTCCACCACTCCTCCTCATCCTCAGCACCTTTTCTCTCCACCACTCCTCCCCATCCTCAGCACTTTTCCTCTCCACCAATCCTCCCCATCCTCAGCACCTTTCCTCGTCACCACTCCTCCTCATACTCAGCACCTTTCCTCTCCACCACTCCTCCTCATCCTCAGCACCTTCCCTCTCCACCACTCCTCATCCTCAACAACTTTACTCTCCACCACACCTCCTCATTCTCAGCACCTTTCCTCTCCACCACTCCTCCTCATCCTCAGCACTTTACCTCGCTACCACTGCTCCTGTTCCTCAGCAACTTTCTTTGCCACCACTCCTCCTCATCCTCAGTGCCTTTCCTTGCCACCTCTCCTCATCACCTTTCCTCGCCACCACTTCTCCTCATCCTCAGCACCTTTTCTCTCCACTACTCCTCCTCATCCTCAGCACCTTTCCTCTCCACCACTCTGCCTCATCCTCAGCACCTTTCCTCTCCACCACTCTGCCTCATCCTCAGCACCTTTGCTCTCCACCATGCCTCCTCATCCTCAGTACCTTTCCTCTCCACCACTCCTCCTCATACTCAGCACCTTACCTCGCTACCACTGCTCCTGTTCTTCAGCACCTTTCCTCTCCACCACTCTGCCTCGTCCTCAGTACCTTTTCTCTCCACCACTCCTCCTCATCCTCAGCACCTTTGCTCTCCACCATGCCTCCTCATCCTCAGTACCTTTCCTCTCCACCACTCCTCCTCATACTCCGCACCTTACCTCGCTACCACTGCTCCTGTTCCTCAGCACCTTTCCTCGCCACCACTCCTCCTCCCCCTCAGCACCTATCCTCTCCACCAATTCTCCTCATCCTCAGAACCTTTCCTCTCCACCACATCTCCTCATCCTCAGCACCTTTCCTCTCCACCACTCCACCTCATCCTCAGCACCTTTCCTCTTAACCACTCTGCCTCATCCTCAGCACCTTTTCTCTCCACCAGTCCTCCTCATCCTCAGCACCTTTGCTCTCCACCAAGCCTCCTTAACTTCAGCGCCTTTTCCTCGCCACCACTCCTCCTCATCCTCAGCACCATTCCTCACCACCACTCCTTCACATCCTCAGCACCTTAACTCTCCACCACCTCTCTTCATCCTCAGCACCTTTCCTCACCACCACTCCTCCTCATCCTCAGCAACTTTCCTCGCCACCACTCCTCCTCATCCTCAGCAACTTTCCTCTCCACCACTCCTCCCCATCCTCAGCACCTTTCCTCTCCACCACTATACTTCATCCTCAGCACCTTTCCTCTCGACCACTTATCCCCATCCTCATTGCCTTTTCCTCGCCACCACTCCTCCTCATCCTCAGCACCTTTCCTCTCCACCACTCATCCTCAACCTCAGCACCTTTACTCGCCACCACTCCTCATCCAAAGCACCTTTCCTCGCCACCACTCCTCCTCATCCTCAGCACCTTTCCTCTCCACCACTGTTCCCCATCCTCAGCATCTTCCCTCTCCCACACTCCTCCTCATCCTCAGCACCTTTACTCGCCACCACTCCTCATCCTCAGCACCTTTCCTCGTCACCAGTCCACTTCTTCCTTAGCACCTTTCCTCTCCACCACTCCTCATCCACAGCACCTTTACTCGCCACCACTCCTCCTCATCCTCAGCACCTTTCCTCTCCACCACTCCTCCCCATCCTCAGCACCTTTCCTCTCCACCACTCCTCATCCACAGCACCTTTCCTCGCCACCACTCCTCTTCATCCTCAGCACCTTTCCTCTCCACCACTCCTCCCCATCCTCAGCACCTATCCTCTCCCCCACTCCTCCTCATCCTCAGCACCTTTACTCGCCACCACTCCTCATCCTCAGCACCTTTCCTCGCACCAGTCCACTTCATCCTTAGCACCTTTTCTCTCCACCACTCCTCATCCACAGCACCTTTCCTAGCCACCACTCCTCCTCATCCTCGGCACCTTTCCTCTCCACCACTACTCCCCATCCTCAGCACCTTTCCTCTCCACCACTCCTCATCCACAGCACCTTTCCTCGCCACCACTCCTCATCCTCAGCACCTTTCCTCTCCACCACTCCTCCCCATCCTCAGCACCTTTCCTCTCCACCCCTCCTCCCCATCCTCAGCACCTTTCCTCGCCACCATTACTCATCCTCAGCACCTTTCCTCACCACCACTCCTCCTCATCCTCAGCACCTTTCCTCTCCACCACTCCTCCTCATCCTCAGCACCTTTCCTCTCCACCACTCCTCCCCATCCTCAGCACCTTTCCTCTCCACCAATCCTCCCCATCCTTAGCACCTTTCCTCGTCACCACTCCTCCTCATACTCAGCACCTTTCCTCTCCACCACTCCTCCTCATCCTCAGCACCTTCCCTCTCCTCCACTCCTCATCCTCAACAACTTTACTCTCCACCACGCCTCCTCATTCTCAGCACCTTTCCTCACCACCACTCCTCCTCATCCTCAGCACCTTTTCTCTCCACCACTCCTCCCCATCCTCAGCACCTTTCCTCTCCACCACTCCTCATCCACAGCACCTTTCCTCGCCACCACTCCTCCTCATCCTCAGCACCTTTCCTCTCCACCACTCCTCCCCATCCTCAGCACCATTCCTCACCACCACTCCTCCTCATACTCAGCACCTTAACTCTACACCACCTCTCTTCATCCTCAGCACCTTTCCTCACCACCACTCCTCCTCATCCTCAGCAACTTTCCTCGCCACCACTCCTCCTCATCAACTTTCTTCTCCACCACTCCTCCCCATCCTCAGCACCTTTTCTCTCCACAACTATACCTCATCCTCAGCACCTTTCCTCTCGACCACTTATCCCCATCCTCATTGCCTTTTCCTCGCCACCACTCCTCCTCATCCTCAGCACCTTTCCTCTCCACCACTCATCCTCAACCTCAGCACCTTTACTCGCCACCACTCCTCATCCACAGCACCTTTCCTCGCCACCACTTCTCCTCATCCTCAGCACCTTTCCTCTCCCCCACTCTTCCCCATCCTCAGCACCTTTCCTCTCCCACACTCCTCCTCATCCTCAGCACCTTTACTCGCCACCACTCCTCATCCTCAGCACCTTTCCTCGTCACCAGTCCACTTCATCCTTAGCACCTTTCCTCTCCACCACTCCTCATCCACAGCACCTTTCCTCGCCACCACTCCTCCTCATCCTCAGCACCTTTCCTCTCCACCACTCCTCTCCATCCTCAGCACCTTTCCTCTCCACCACTCCTCATCCACAGCACCTTTCCTCGCCACCACTCCTCTTCATACTCAGCACCTTTCCTCTCCACCACTCCTCCCCATCCTCAGAACCTTTCCTCTCCACCACTCCTCATCCACAGCACCTTTCCTCGCCACCACTCCTCTTCATCCTCAGCACCTTTCCTCTCCACCACTCCTCCCCATCCTCAGCACCTTTCCTCTCCCCCACTCCTCCTCATCCTCAGCACCTTTACTCGCCACCACTACTCATCCCCAGCACCTTTCCTCGCCACAAGTCCACTTCATCCTTAGCACCTTTCCTCTCCACCACTCCTCATCCACAGCACCTTTCCTCACCACCACTCCTCCTCATCACCTTTCCTCCCCATCCTCAGCACCATTCCTCACCACCACTCCTCCTCATACTCAGCACCTTAACTCTCCACCACCTCTCTTCATCCTCAGCACCTTTCCTCACCACCACTCCTCCTCATCCTCAGCAACTTTCCTCGCCACCACTCCTCCTCATCCTCAGCAACTTTCTTCTCCACCACTCCTCCCCATCCTCAGCACCTTTCCTCTCCACAACTATACCTCATCCTCAGCACCTTTCCTCTCGACCACTTATCCCCATCCTCATTGCCTTTTCCTCTCCACCACTCCTCCCCATCCTCAGCACCTTTCCTCTCCCCCACTCCTCCTCATCCTCAGCACCTTTACTCGCCACCACTCCTCATCCCCAGCACCTTTCCTCGCCACAAGTCCACTTCATCCTTAGCACCTTTCCTCTTCACCACTCCTCATCCACAGCACCTTTCCTCACCACCACTCCTCCTCATCCTCAGCACCTTTCCTCTCCACCACTCCTCCCCATCCTCAGCACATTTCCTCTCCACCACTCCTCATCCACAGCACCTTTCCTCGCCACCACTCCTCCTCATCCTCAGCACCTTTCCTCTCCACCACTCCTCCCCATCCTCAGCACCTTTCCTCTCCACCCCTCCTCCTCATCCTCAGCACCTTTCCTCTCCACCACTCCTCCTCATCCTCCGCACCTTTCCTCTCCACCACTCCTCCCCATCCTCAGCACCTTTCCTCTCCACCAATCCTCCCCATCCTCAGCACCTTTCCTCGTCACCACTCCTCCTCATACTCAGCACCTTTCCTCTCCACCACTCCTCCTCATCCTCAGCACCTTTCCTCGCCACCACTCCTCCTCATCCTCAGCAACTTTCCTCTCCACCACTCCTCCCCATCCTAAGAACCTTTCCTCTCCACCACTATACCTCATCCTCAGCACCTTACCTCGCTACCACTGCTCCTGTTCCTCAGCACCTTTCCTCGCCACCACTCCTCCTCACCCTCAGCACCTATCTTCTCCACCAATTCTCCTCATCCTCAGAACCTTTCCTCTCCACCACATCTCCACAACCTCAGAACCTTTCCTCTCCATCTCATCCTCAGCACCTTTCCTCTCCACCACTCCACCTCATCCTCAGCACCTTTCCTCTTAACCACTCTGCCTCATCCTCAGCACCTTTTCTCTCCACCAGTCCTCCTCTTCCTCAGCACCTTTGCTGTCCACCAAGCCTCCTTAACTTCAGCGCCTTTTCCTCGCCACCACTCCTCCTCCTCCTCAGCACCTTTCCTCACCACCACTCCTTCACATCCTCAGCACCTTTCCTCTCCACCACTCCTCTTCATCCTCAGCATCTTTCCTCACCACCACTCCTCCTCATCCTCAGCACCTTTCCTCTCCACCACTCTGCCTCATCCTCAGCACTTTTTCTCTCCACCACTCCTCCTCATCCTCAGCACCTTTCCTCTCCACCACTCCTCCTCATCCTCAGCGCCTTTTCCTCGCCACCACTCCTCCTCATCCTCAGAACCTTTCCTCTCCACCACTCCTCCTCATCCTCAGCACCTTTCCTCTCCACCACTCCTCCTCATCCTCAGCACCTTTCCCCTCGACCACTTATCCCCATCCTCATCGCCTTTTCCTTGCCACCACTCCTCCTCATCTTCAGCACCTTTCCTCTCCACTACTCCTCCTCATCCTCAGCACCTTTCCTCGCCACCACTCCTCCTCATCCTCAGCACCTTTCCTCTCCACCACTCCTCCTCATCCTCAGCACCTTTTCTCTCCACCACTCCTCCCCATCCTCAGCATCTTTCCTCTCCACCAATCCTCCCCATCCTCAGCACCTTTCCTCGTCACCACTCCTCCTCATACTCAGCACTTTACCTCGCTACCACTGCTCCTGTTCCTCAGCAACTTTCTTTGCCACCACTCCTCCTCATCCTCAGTGCCTTTCCTTGCCACCTCTCCTCATCACCTTTCCTCGCCACCACTTCTCCTCATCCTCAGCACCTTTCCTCTCCACTACTCCTCCTCATCCTCAGCAACTTTCCTCGCCACCACTCCTCCTCATCCTCAGCAACTTTCTTCTCCACCACTCCTCCCCATCCTCAGCACCTTTCCTCTCCACAACTATACCTCAGCACCTTTCCTCTCGACCACTTATCCCCATCCTCATTGCCTTTTCCTCGCCACCACTCCTCCTCATCCTCAGCACCTTTCCTCTCCACCACTCTGCCTCATCCTCAGCACCTTTCCTCTCCACCACTCTGCCTCATCCTCTCAGCACCTTTGCTCTCCACCATGCCTCTTCATCCTCAGTACCTTTCCTCTCCACCACTCCTCCTCATACTCAGCACCTTACCTCGCTACCACTGCTCCTGTTCTTCAGCACCTTTCCTCTCCACCACTCTGCCTCATCCTCAGCACCTTTTCTCTCCACCACTCCTCCTCATCCTCAGCACCTTTGATCTCCACCATGCCTCCTCATCCTCAGTACCTTTCCTCTCCACCACTCCTCCTCATACTCAGCACCTTACCTCGCTACCACTGCTCCTGTTCCTCAGCACCTTTCCTCGCCACCACTCCTCCTCCCCCTCATCACCTATCCTTTCCACCAATTCTCCTCATCCTCAGCACCTTTCCTCTTAACCACTCTGCCTCATCCTCAGCACCTTTTCTCTCCACCAGTCCTCCTCATCCTCAGCACCTTTGCTCTCCACCAAGCGTCCTTAACTTCAGCGCCTTTTCCTCGCCACCACTCCTCCTCATCCTCAGCACCATTCCTCACCACCACTCCTTCACATCCTCAGCACCTTAACTCTCCACCACCTCTCTTCATCCTCAGCACCTTTCCTCACCACCACTCCTCCTCATCCTCAGCAACTTTCCTCGCCACCACTCCCTCCTCATCCTCAGCAAATTTCTTCTCCACCACTCCTCCCCATCCTCAGCACCTTTCCTCTCCACAACTATACCTCAGCACCTTTCCTCTCGACCACTTATCCCCATCCCTCATTGCCTTTTCCTCGCCACCACTCCTCCTCATCCTCAGCACCTTTCCTCTCCACCACTCATCCTCAACCTCAGCACCTTTACTCGCCACCACTCCTCATCCACAGCACCTTTCCTCGCCACCACTCCTCCTCATCCTCAGCACCTTTCCTCTCCACCACTCTTCCCCATCCTCAGCACCTTTCCTCTCCCACACTCCTCCTCATCCTCAGCACCTTTACTCGCCACCACTCCTCATCCTCAGCACCTTTCCTCGTCACCAGTCCACTTCTTCCTTAGCACCTTTCCTCTCCACCACTCCTCATCCACAGCACCTTTCCTCGCCACCACTCCTCCTCATCCTCAGCACCTTTCCTCTCCACCACTCCTCTCCATCCTCAGCACCTTTCCTCTCCACCCACTCCTCATCCACAGCACCTTTCCTCGCCACCACTCCTCTTCATACTCAGCACCTTTCCTCTCCACCACTCCTCCCCATCCTCAGAACCTTTCCTCTCCCCCACTCCTCCTCATCCTCAGCACCTTTACTCGCCACCACTCCTCATCCTCAGCACCTTTCCTCGCCACCAGTCCACTTCATCCTTAGCACCTTTTCTCTCCACCACTCCTCATCCACAGCACCTTTCCTAGCCACCACTCCTCCTCATCCTCAGCACCTTTCCTCTCCACCACTACTCCCCATCCACAGCACCTTTCCTCTCCACCACTCCTCATCCACAGCACCTTTCCTCGCCACCACTCCTCTTCATCCTCAGCACCTTTCCTCTCCACCACTCCTCCCCATTATCAGCATCTTTCCTCTCCCCCACTCCTCCTCATCCTCAGCACCTTTACTCGCCACCACTCCTCATCCCCAGCAACCTTTCCTCGCCACAAGTCCACTTCATCCTTAGCACCTTTCCTCTCCACCACTCCTCATCCACAGCACCTTTCCTCACCCACCACTCCTCCTCATCCTCAGCACCTTTCCTCTCCACCACTCCTCCCCATCCTCAGCACATTTCCTCTCCACCACTCCTCATCCACAGCACCTTTCCCTCGCCACCACTCCTCCTCATCCTCAGCACCTTTCCCTCTCCACCACTCCTCCCCATCCTCAGCACCTTTCCTCTCCACCCCTCCTCCTCATCCTCAGCACCTTTCCTCGCCACCATTACTCATCCTCAGCACCTTTCCTCGCCACCACTCCTCCTCATCCTCACCACCTTTCCTCTCCACCACTCCTCCTCATCCTCAGCACCTTTCCTCTCCACCACTCCTCCTCATCCTCAGCACCCTTCCTCTCCACTAATCCCTCCCCATCCTTAGCACCTTTCCTCGTCACCACTCCTCCTCATACTCAGCACCTTTCCTCTCCACCACTCCTCCTCATCCTCAGCACCTTCCCTCTCCTCCACTCCTCATCCTCAACAACTTTACTCTCCACCACGCCTCCTCATTCTCAGCACCTTTCCTCACCACCACTCCTCCTCATCCTCAGCACCTTTCCTCTCCACCACTCCTCCTCATCCTCAGCACCTTTCCTCTCCACCACTCCTCCCCATCCTCAGCACCTTTCCTCTCCACCAATCCTCCCCATCCTCAGCACCTTTCCTCGTCACCACTCCTCCTCATACTCAGCACCTTTCCTCTCCACCACTCCTCATCCTCAACAACTTTACTCTCCACCACGCCTCCTCATCCTCAGCACCTTCCCTCTCCTCCACTCCTCATCCTCAACAACTTTACTCTCCACCACGCCTCCCTCATCCTCAGCACCTTTCTTCTCCAACAGTTATCCTCATCCTCAGCACCTTTCCTTGCCACCAGACCTTCACAACACATTTCCTCGCCACCACTCCTCCTCATCCCCAGCACCTTTCTTCGCCACGACTCCTCCTCATCCTCAGCACCTTTCCTCTCCACCACTCCTCCCCATCCTCAGCACCTTTCCTCTCCACCACTCCTCCCCATCCTCAGCACCCTTCCTCTCCACTAATCCTCCCCATCCTTAGCACCTTTCCTCGTCACCCACTCCTCCTCATACTCAGCACCTTTCCTCTCCACCACTCCTCCTCATCCTCAGCACCTTCCCCTCTCCTCCACTCCTCATCCTCAACAACTTTACTCTCCACCACGCCTCCTCATTCTCAGCACCTTTCCTCACCACCACTCCTCCTCATCCTCAGCACCTTTCCTCTCCACCACTCCTCCTCATCCTCAGCACCTTTCCTCTCCACCACTCCTCCCCATCCTCAGCACCTTTCCTCTCCACCAATCCTCCCCATCCTCAGCACCTTTCCTCGTCACCACTCCTCCTCATACTCAGCACCTTTCCTCTCCACCACTCCTCCTCATCCTCAGCACCTTCCCCTCTCCTCCACTCCTCATCCTCAACAACTTTACTCTCCACCACGCCTCCTCATCCTCAGCACCTTTCTTCTCCAACAGTTATCCTCATCCTCAGCACCTTTCCTTGCCACCAGACCTTCACAACACATTTCCTCGCCACCACTCCTCCTCATCCCCAGCACCTTTCTTCGCCACGACTCCTCCTCATCCTCAGCACCTTTCCTCTCCACCACTCCTCCCCATCCTCAGCACCTTTCCTCGCCACCACTCCTCATCCTCAGCACCTTTCCTCGCCACCACTCCTCCTCATCCTCAGCACCTTTCCTCTCCACCACTCCTCCTCATCACCTTTCCTCTCCACCACTCCTCCGCATCCTCAGCACCATTCCTCTCCACCAATCATCCCCATCCTCAGCACCTTTCCTCTCCACCACTCCTCCCTATCCTCAGCACCTTTCCTCTCCACCACTCCTCCGCATCCTCAGCACCATTCCTCTCCACCAATCATCCCCATCCTCATCACCTTTCCTCGTCACCACTTCTCCTCATCCTCAGCACCTTTCCTTGCCACCAGACCTTCACATCCCCTTTCCTCGCCACCACTCCTCCTCATCCTCAGCACCTTTGCTCTCCACCACGCCTCCTCATCCTCAGCACCTTTTTCTCTCCACCAATCCTCATCCTCCAGCACCTTTCCTCTCCACCACTCCTCCTCATCCTCAGCACCTTTCCTCGCCACCACTCCTCATCCTCAGCACCTTTCCTCGCCACCACTCCTCTTCATCCTCAGCACCTTTCCTCACCACCACTCCTCCTCATCCTCAGCACCTTTCCTTGCCACCACTCCTCCTCATCCTCAGCAACTTTCCTCTCCACCACTCCTCCTCATCCTCAGCACCTTTCCTCTCCATCACTCCTCCTCAGCACCTTTCCTCTCGACCACTTATTCCCATCCTCATCGCCTTTTCCTCGCCACCACTCCTCCTCATCCGCAGCACCTTTCCTCTCCACCACTCATCCTCATCCTCAGCACCTTTACTCACCACCACTCCTCATCCCCAGCACCTTTCCTCGCCACCAGTCCACTTCATCCTTAGCACCTTTCCTCTCCATCACTCCTCATCCACAGCACCTTTCCTCGCCACCACTCCTCCTCATCCTCAGCACCTTTCCTCTCCACCACTCCTCCCCATCCTCAGCTCCTTTCCTCTCCACCACTCCTCCTCATCCTCAGCACCTTTCCTCGCCACCATTACACATCCTCAGCACCTTTCCTCGCTACCACTCCTCCTCATCCTCAGCACCTTTCCTCTCCACCACTCCTCCTCATCCTCAGCACCTTCCCTCTCCACCACTGCTCCTGTTCCTCAGCAACTTTCTTTGCCACCACTCCTCCTCATCCTCAGTGCCTTTCCTTGCCACCTCTACTCCTTATCCTCAGCACCTTTCCTCGCCACCACTTCTCCTTATCCTCAGCACCTTTCCTTGCCACCAGACCTTCACATCACCTTTCCTTGCCACCACTCCTCCTCAATCCTCAGCACCTTACTTCGCCACCACTCCTCCTCATCCTCAGCACCTTTCCTCTCCATCAATCCTCCCCATCCTCAACACCTTTCCTCTCCACCACTCCTCCCCATCCTCAGCACCTTTCCTCTCCACCAATCCTCCCCATCCTCAGCACCTTTCCTCGTCACCACTCCTCCTCATACTCAGCACCTTAACTCTCCACCACCTCTCTTCATCCTCAGCACCTTTCCTCACCACCACTTCTCCTCATCCTCAGCAACTTTCCTCGCCACCACTCCTCCTCATCAACTTTCTTCTCCACCACTCCTCCCCATCCTCAGCACCTTTCCTCTCCACAACTATACCTCATCCTCAGCACCTTTCCTCTCGACCACTTATCCCCATCCTCATTGCCTTTTCCTCGCCACCACTCCTCCTCATCCTCAGCACCTTTCCTCTCCACCACTCATCCTCAACCTCAGCACCTTTACTCGCCACCACTCCTCATCCACAGCACCTTTCCTCGCCACCACTCCTCCTCATCCTCAGCACCTTTCCTCTCCACCACTCTTCCCCATCCTCAGCACCTTTCCTCTCCAACACTCCTCCTCATCCTCAGCACCTTTACTCGCCACCACTCCTCATCCTCAGCACCTTTCCTCGCCACCAGTCCACTTCTTCCTTAGCACCTTTCCTCTCCACCACTCCTCATCCACAGCACCTTTCCTCGCCACCACTCCTCCTCATCCTCAGCACCTTTCCTCTCCACCACTCCTCCCCATCCTCAGCACCTTTCCTCTCCACCACTCCTCATCCACAGCACCTTTCCTCGCCACCACTCCTCTTCATACTCAGCACCTTTCCTCTCCACCACTCCTCCCCATCCTCAGCACCTTTCCTCTCCCCCACTCCTCCTCATCCTCAGCACCTTTACTCGCCACCACTCCTCATCCTCAGCACCTTTCCTTGCCACCAGTCCACTTCATCCTTAGCACCTTTTCTCTCCACCACTCCTCATCCACAGCACCTTTCCTAGCCACCATTCCTCCTCATCCTCAGCACCTTTACTCTCCAACACTACTCCCCATCCTCAGCACCTTTCCTCTCCACCACTCCTCATCCACAGCACCTTTCCTCGCCACCACTCCTCTTCATCCTCAGCACCTTTCCTCTCCACCACTCCTCCCCATCCTCAGCACCTTTCCTCTCCCCCACTCCTCCTCATCCTCAGCACCTTTACTCGCCACCACTCCTCATCCCCAGCACCTTTCCTCGCCACAAGTCCACTTCATCCTTAGCACCTTTCCTCTCCACCACTCCTCATCCACAGCACCTTTCCTCACCACCACTCCTCCTCATCCTCAGCACCTTTCCTCTCCACCACTCCTCCCCATCCTCAGCACATTTCCTCTCCACCACTCCTCATCCACAGCACCTTTCCTCGCCACCACTCCTCCTCATCCTCAGCACCTTTCCTCTCCACCACTCCTCCCCATCCTCAGCACCTTTCCTCTCCACCCCTCCTCTTCATCCTCAGCACCTTTCCTCGCCACCATTACTCATCCTCAGCACCTTTCCTCGCCACCACTCCTCCTCATCCTCAGCACCTTTCCTCTCCACCACTCCTCCTCATCCTCAGCACCTTTCCTCTCCACCACTCCTCCCCATCCTCAGCACCCTTCCTCTCCACTAATCCTCCCCATCCTTAGCACCTTTCCTCGTCACCACTCCTCCTCATACTCAGCACCTTTCCTCTCCACCACTCCTCCTCATCCTCAGCACCTTCCCTCTCCTCCACTCCTCATCCTCAACAACTTTACTCTCCACCACGCCTCCTCATTCTCAGCACCTTTCCTCACCACCACTCCTCCTCATCCTCAGCACCTTTCCTCTCCACCACTCCTCCTCATCCTCAGCACCTTTCCTCTCCACCACTCCTCCCCATCCTCAGCACCTTTCCTCTCCACCAATCCTCCCCATCCTCAGCACCTTTCCTCGTCACCACTCCTCCTCATACTCAGCATCTTTCCTCTCCACCACTCCTCCTCATCCTCAGCACCTTCCCTCTCCTCCACTCCTCATCCTCAACAACTTTACTCGCCACCACGCCTCCTTATCCTCAGCACCTTTCCTTTCCAACAGTTATCCTCATCCTCAGCACCTTTCCTTGCCACCAGACCTTCACAACACATTTCCTCGCCACCACTCCTCCTCATCCCCAGCACCTTTCTTCGCCACGACTCCTCCTCATCCTCAGCACCTTTCCTCTCCACCACTCCTCCCCATCCTCAGCACCTTTCCTCGCCACCACTCCTCCCCATCCTCAGCACCTTTCCTCGCCACCACTCCTCCTCATCCTCAGCACCTTTCCTCTCCACCACTCCTCCTCATCCTCAGCACCTTTCCTCTCCACCACTCCTCCGCATCCTCAGCACCATTCCTCTCCACCAATCATCCCCATCCTCAGCACCTTTCCTCTCCACCACTCCTCCCCATCCTCAGCACCTTTCCTCTCCACCACTCCTCCGCATCCTCAGCACCATTCCTCTCCACCAATCATCCCCATCCTCATCACCTTTCCTCGTCACCACTCCTCCTCATACTCAGCACCTTTCCTCTCCACCACTCCTCCTCATCCTCAGCACCTTCCCTCTCCACCACTCCTCTTCCTCAACAACTTTACTCTCGACCACGCCTCCTCATTCTCAGCACCTTTCCTCTCCACCACTCCTCCTCAGCCTCAGCACCATACCTCATTACCACTGCTCCCGTTCCTCAGCAACTTTCTTTGACACCACACCTCCTCATCCTCAGTGCCTTTCCTTTTCCACCTCATCACCTTTCCTCGCCACCACTTCTCCTCATCCTCAGCACCTTTCCTTGCCACCAGACCTTCACATCACCTTTCCTCGCCACCACTCCTCCTCATCCTCAGCACCTTTGCTCTCCACCTCGCCTCCTCATCCTCAGCACCTTTTCTCTCCACCAATCCTCATCCTCCGCACCTTTCCTCTCCACCACTCCTCCTCATCCTCAGCACCTTTCCTCGCCACCACTCCTCATCCTCAGCACCTTTCCTCGCCACCACTCCTCTTCATCCTCAGCACCTTTCCTCACCACCACTCCTCCTCATCTTCAGCACCTTTCCTTGCCACCACTCCTCCTCATCCTCAGCAACTTTCCTCTCCACCACTCCTCCTCATCCTCAGCACCTTTACGCACCACCACTCCTCATCCTCAGCACCTTTCCTCGCCACCAGTCCACTTCATCCTTAGCACCTTTCCTCTCCATCACTCCTCATCCACAGCACCTTTCCTCGCCACCACTCCTCCTCATCCTCAGCACCTTTCCTCTCCACCACTCATCCCCATCCTCAGCTCCTTTCCTCTCCACCACTCCTCCTCATCCTCAGCACCTTTCCTCGCCACCATTACACATCCTCAGCACCTTTCCTCGCTACCACTCCTCCTCATCCTCAGCACCTTTCCTCTCCACCACTCCTCCTCATCCTCAGCACCTTCCCTCTCCACCACTCCTCATCCTCAACAACTTTACTCTCCACCACGCCTCCTCATTCTCAGCACCTTTCCTCTCCACCACTCCTCCTCATCCTCAGCACCTTACCTCGCTACCACTGCTCCTGTTCCTCAGCAACTTTCTTTGCCACCACTCCTCCTCATCCTCAGTGCCTTTCCTTGCCACCTCTACTCCTCATCACCTTTCCTCGCCACCACTTCTCCTCATCCTCAGCACCTTTCCTTGCCACCAGACCTTCACATCACCTTTCCTCGCCACCACTCCTCCTCATCCTCAGCACCTTACTTCGCCACCACTCCTCCTCATCCTCAGCACCTTTCCTCTCCATCAATCCTTCCCATCCTCAACACCTTTCCTCTCCACCACTCCTCCCCATCCTCAGCACCTTTCCTCTCCACCAATCCTCCCCATCCTCAGCACCTTTCCTCGTCACCACTCCTCCTCATACTCAGCACCTTAACTCTCCACCACCTCTCTTCATCCTCAGCACCTTTCCTCACCACCACTCCTCCTCATCCTCAGCAACTTTCCTCGCCACCACTCCTCCTCATCCTCAGCAACTTTCTTCTCCACCACTCCTCCCCATCCTCAGCACCTTTCCTCTCCACAACTATACCTCATCCTCAGCACCTTTCCTCTCGACCACTTATCCCCATCCTCATTGCCTTTTCCTCGCCACCACTCCTCCTCATCCTCAGCACCTTTCCTCTCCACCACTCATCCTCTGTCAGAGTCGGTGTTGTTTGTGTCCCCGGAGGGGGCGCTAGTGGGTCAGTGGAGGTAGGTGGAATGAAGTGAGGAGGCAGTACTGGGTTTCTGCGCATGTGCACAATGTAGATTTATTAATAACAGAAAAGTCCAGATAATAATAATGCAGCAGAAAGTAAAACAAACGAATGCAATGGGAATGGCAATGATAACGGCAATGGTGATAGCAATGGCAATTGGTAAACTGAAAGTCTATGGCAAAGTTTGTAATAACGAGATGAAACTGGAATGGTTAAAACGTGGAGCCAGCAGAGATGGGAATAACAGTAGCAACCTGGTAGCAGTGCAGGAGACAAGGTGTTAATGTCCACTGTGCTGGTGGAAAGCACAATCAGCTTGCAGGCTGAATCACAGGTCGGATGTTAGAACGCACCTGGATAGGGAGTCTCTACTGCTGATGGCTGGAGCACACTGCAGGTGTAGAAGGTGTGAAGCCAGAAAGGTATTGCTGTGGTGCTGGTGCTTGTAGTTCCACGGAGTAGCTTATACAGGAGAGTATCCAGGAACAAGGAGAATCAGGTGAATATCCAGGAACACGGAGGAACAGGATAACAGGTCCAACCACACGAGTCGCAGGAGTGACACAAAGTTCAGGACAACCTCTGCCTCACCCAGCAGCTCCTGATATACCCCCTGACCGGCAGGCATTGGCTGGAGTGAGACAAGGGGGTGCGGCCAAGCTCCGGATTGGCTGCCACACTTACATTGAGGAATACTAACATGGCGGCGCCCATGCCGCGGCCCGGCAGGGACGCGGCGCGCTCACACGCCCGTTGACTCCAGGGGCGCTTCCAGGTCTGAGGATGCATCTATGAGCAGGACGACAGGTGATAGCAACATGCAGTGACCCCAGACGGAGTCCGCTCCGGCGGACCGACATGACAGCGGTGAGTCGATTCCTGACATCCTCAACCTCAGCACCTTTACTCGCCACCACTCCTCATCCACAGCACCTTTCCTCGCCACCACTCCTCCTCATCCTCAGCACCTTTCCTCTCCCCCACTCTTCCCCATCCTCAGTACCTTTCCTCTCCCACACTCCTCCTCATCCTCAGCACCTTTACTCGCCACCACTCCTCATCCTCAGCACCTTTCCTCGTCACCAGTCCACTTCTTCCTTAGCACCTTTCCTCTCCACCACTCCTCATCCACAGCACCTTTCCTCGCCACCACTCCTCCTCATCCTCAGCACCTTTCCTCTCCACCACTCCTCCCCATCCTCAGCACCTTTCCTCTCCAACACTCCTCACCCACAGCACCTTTCCTCGCCACCACTCCTCTTCATACTCAGCACCTTTCCTCTCCACCACTCCTCCCCATCCTCAGCACCTTTCCTCTCCCCCACTCCTCCTCATCCTCAGCACCTTTACTCGCCACCACTCCTCATCCTCAGCACCTTTCCTCGCCACCAGTCCACTTCATCCTTAGCACCTTTTCTCTCCACCACTCCTCATCCACAGCACCTTTCCTAGCCACCACTCCTCCTCATCCTCAGCACCTTTCCTCTCCACCACTACTCCCCATCCTCAGCACCTTTCCTCTCCACCACTCCTCATCCACAGCACCTTTCCTCGCCACCACTCCTCTTCATCCTCAGCACCTTTCCTCTCCACCACTCCTCCCCATCCTCAGCACCTTTCCTCTCCCCCACTCCTCCTCATCCTCAGCACCTTTACTCGCCACCACTCCTCATCCCCAGCACCTTTCCTCACCACAAGTCCACTTCATCCTTAGCACCTTTCCTCTCCACCACTCCTCATCCACAGCACCTTTCCTCACCACCACTCCTCCTCATCCTCAGCACCTTTCCTCTCCACCACTCCTCCCCATCCTCAGCACATTTCCTCTCCACCACTCCTCATCCACAGCACCTTTCCTCGCAACCACTCCTCCCCATCCTCAGCACCCTTCCTCTCCACCACTCCTCCTCATCCTCAGCACCTTTCCTCGCCACCATTACACATCCTCAGCACCTTTCCTCGCTACCACTCCTCCTCATCCTCAGCACCTTTCCTCTCCACCACTCCTCCCCATCCTCAGCACCTTTCCTCTCCACCAATCCTCCCCATCCTCAGCACCTTTCCTCGCCACCACTCCTCATCCTCAGCACCTTTCCTCGCCACCACTCCTCCTCATCCTCAGCACCTTTCCTCTCCACCACTCCTCCTCATCCTCAGCACCTTTCCTCTCCACCACTCCTCCGCATCCTCAGCACCATTCCTCTCCACCAATCATCCCCATCCTCAGCACCTTTCCTCTCCACCACTCCTCCCCATCCTCAGCACCTTTCCTCTCCACCACTCCTCCGCACCCTCAGCACCATTCCTCTCCACCAATCATCCCCATCCTCATCACCTTTCCTCGTCACCACTCCTCCTCATACTCAGCACCTTTCCTCTCCACCACTCCTCCTCATCCTCAGCACCTTCCCTCTCCACCACTCCTCTTCCTCAACAACTTTACTCTCGACCACGCCTCCTCATTCTCAGCACCTTTCCTCTCCACCACTCCTCCTCATCCTCAGCAACATACCTCATTACCACTGCTCCCGTTCCTCAGCAACTTTCTTTGACACCACACCTCCTCATCCTCAGTGCCTTTCCTTTTCCACCTCTACTCCTCATCACCTTTCCTCGCCACCACTTCTCCTCATCCTCAGCACCTTTCCTTGCCACCAAACCTTCACATCACCTTTCCTCGCCACCACTCCTCCTCATCCTCAGCACCTTTGCTCTCCACCACGCCACCTCATCCTCAGCACCTTTTCTCTCCACCAATCCTCATCCTCAGCACCTTTCCTCTCCACCACTCCTCCTCATCACCTTTCCTCGCCACCACTCCTCATCCTCAGCACCTTTCCTCGCCACCACTCCTCTTCATACTCAGCACCTTTCCTCACCACCACTCCTCCTCATCCTCAGCACCTTTCCTTGCCACCACCACTCCTCATCCTCAGCAACTTTCCTCTCCACCACTCCTCCTCATCCTCAGCACCTTTACTCACCACCACTCCTCATCCTCAGCACCTTTCCTCGCCACCAGTCCACTTCATCCTTAGCACCTTTCCTCTCCATCACTCCTCATCCACAGCACCTTTCCTCGCCACCACTCCTCCTCATCCTCAGCACCTTTCCTCTCCACCACTCCTCCCCATCCTCAGCTCCTTTCCTCTCCACCACTCCTCCTCATCCTCAGCACCTTTCCTCGCCACCATTACACATCCTCAGCACCTTTCCTCGCTACCACTCCTCCTCATCCTCAGCACCTTTCCTCTCCACCACTCCTCATCCTCAGCACCTTCCCTCTCCACCACTCCTCATCCTCAACAACTTTACTCTCCACCACGCCTCCTCATTCTCAGCACCTTTCCTCTCCACCACTCCTCATCCTCAGCACCTTACCTCGCTACCACTGCTCCTGTTCCTCAGCAACTTTCTTTGCCACCACTCCTCCTCATCCTCAGTGCCTTTCCTTGCCATCTCTACTCCTCATCACCTTTCCTCGCCACCACTTCTCCTCATCCTCAGCACCTTTCCTTACCACCAGACCTTCACATCACCTTTCCTCGCCACCACTCCTCCTCATCCTCAGCACCTTACTTCGCCACCACTCCTCCTCATCCTCAGCACCTTTCCTCTCCATCATTCCTCCCCATCCTCAACACCTTTCCTCTCCACCACTCCTCCCCATCCTCAGCACCTTTCCTCTCCACCAATCCTCCCCATCCTCAGCACCTTTCCTCGTCACCACTCCTCCTCATACTCAGCACCTTTCCTCTCCACCACTCCTCCTCATCCTCAGCACCTTCCCTCTCCTCCACTCCTCATCCTCAACAACTTTACTCTCCAGCACGCCTCCTCATCCTCAGCACCTTTCCTCTCCAACAGTTCTCCTCATCCTCAGCACCTTTCCTTGCCACCAGACCTTCACAACACATTTCCTCGCCACCACTCCTCCTCATCCTCAGCACCTTTCTTCGCCACGACTCCTCCTCATCCTCAGCACCTTTCCTCTCCACCACTCCGCCCCATCCTCAGCACCTTTCCTCGCCACCACTCCTCATCCTCAGCACCTTTCCTCGCCACCACTCCTCCTCATCCTCAGCACCTTTCCTCTCCACCACTCCTCCTCATCCTCAGCACCTTTCCTCGCCACCATTACTCATCCTCAGCACCTTTCCTCGCCACCACTTCTCCTCATCCTCAGCACCTTTCCTCTCCACCACTCCTCCTCATCCTCAGCACCTTTCCTCTCCACCACTCCTCCCCATCCTCAGCACCTTTCCTCTCCACCAATCCTCCCCATCCTCAGCACCTTTCCTCGTCACCACTCCTCCTCATACTCAGCACCTTTCCTCTCCACCACTCCTCCTCATCCTCAGCACCTTCCCTCTCCTCCACTCCTCATCCTCAACAACTTTACTCTCCAGCACGCCTCCTCATCCTCAGCACCTTTCCTCTCCAACAGTTCTCCTCATCACCTTTCCTTGCCACCAGACCTTCACAACACATTTCCTCGACACCACTCCTCCTCATCCTCAGCACCTTTCTTCGCCACGACTCCTCCTCATCCTCAGCACCTTTCCTCTCCACCACTCCTCCCCATCCTCAGCACCTTTCCTCGCCACCACTCCTCATCCTCAGCACCTTTCCTCTCCACCACTCCTCCTCATCCTCAGCACCTTTCCTCTCCACCACTCCTCCGCATCCTCAGCACCATTCCTCTCCACCAATCATCCCCATCCTCATCACCTTTCCTCGTCACCACTCCTCCTCATCCTCAGCACCTTTCTTCGCCACCACTCCTCCTCATCCTCAGCACCTTTCCTCTCCATCATTCCTCCCCATCCTCAACACCTTTCCTCTCCACCACTCCTCCCCATCCTCAGCACCTTTCCTCTCCACCAATCCTCCCCATCCTCAGCACCTTTCCTCGTCACCACTCCTCCTCATACTCAGCACCTTAACTCTCCACCACCTCTCTTCATCCTCAGCACCTTTCCTCACCACCACTCCTCCTCATCCTCAGCAACTTTCCTCGCCACCACTCCTCCTCATCCTCAGCAACTTTCTTCTCCACCACTCCTCCCCATCCTCAGCACCTTTCCTCTCCACAACTATACCTCATCCTCAGCACCTTTCCTCTCGACCACTTATCCCCATCCTCATTGCCTTTTCCTCGCCACCACTCCTCCTCATCCTCAGCACCTTTCCTCTCCACCACTCATCCTCAACCTCAGCACCTTTACTCGCCACCACTCCTCATCCACAGCACCTTTCCTCGCCACCACTCCTCCTCATCCTCAGCACCTTTCCTCTCCCCCACTCTTCCCCATCCTCAGCACCTTTCCTCTCCCACACTCCTCCTCATCCTCAGCACCTTTACTCGCCACCACTCCTCATCCTCAGCACCTTTCCTCGTCACCAGTCCACTTCTTCCTTAGCACCTTTCCTCTCCACCACTCCTCATCCACAGCACCTTTCCTCGCCACCACTCCTCCTCATCCTCAGCACCTTTCCTCTCCACCACTCCTCCCCATCCTCAGCACCTTTCCTCTCCAACACTCCTCATCCACAGCACCTTTCCTCGCCACCACTCCTCTTCATACTCCGCACCTTTCCTCTCCACCACTCCTCCCCATCCTCAGCACCTTTCCTCTCCCCCACTCCTCCTCATCCTCAGCACCTTTACTCGCCACCACTCCTCATCCTCAGCACCTTTCCTCGCCACCAGTCCACTTCATCCTTAGCACCTTTTCTCTCCACCACTCCTCATCCACAGCACCTTTCCTAGCCACCACTCCTCTTCCTCAACAACTTTACTCTCGACCACGCCTCCTCATTCTCAGCACCTTTCCTCTCCACCACTCCTCCTCATCCTCAGCACCATACCTCATTACCACTGCTCCCGTTCCTCAGCAACTTTCTTTGACACCACACCTCCTCATCCTCAGTGCCTTTCCTTTTCCACCTCTACTCCTCATCACCTTTCCTCGCCACCACTTCTCCTCATCCTCAGCACCTTTCCTTGCCACCAGACCTTCACATCACCTTTCCTCACCACCACTCCTCCTCATCCTCAGCACCTTTGCTCTCCACCTCGCCTCCTCATCCTCAGCACCTTTTCTCTCCACCAATCCTCATCCTCAGCACCTTTCCTCTCCACCACTCCTCCTCATCCTCAGCACCTTTCCTCGCCACCACTCCTCATCCTCAGCACCTTTCCTCGCCACCACTCCTCTTCATCCTCAGCACCTTTCCTCACCACCACTCCTCCTCATCCTCAGCACCTTTCCTTGCCACCACTCCTCCTCATCCTCAGCAACTTTCCTCTCCACCACTCCTCCTCATCCTCAGCACCTTTCCTCTCCACCACTCCTCCCCATCCTCAGCACCTTTCCTCTCCAACACTCCTCCTCATCCTCAGCACCTTTCCTCTCCACCACTCCTCCCCATCCTCAGCACCTTTCCTCTCCACCAATCCTCCCCATCCTCAGCACCTTTCCTCGCCACCAGTCCACTTCATCCTTAGCACCTTTCCTCTCCATCACTCCTCATCCACAGCACCTTTCCTCGCCACCACTCCTCCTCATCCTCAGCACCTTTCCTCTCCACCACTCATCCCCATCCTCAGCTCCTTTCCTCTCCACCACTCCTCCTCATCCTCAGCACCTTTCCTCGCCACCATTACACATCCTCAGCACCTTTCCTCGCTACCACTCCTCCTCATCCTCAGCACCTTTCCTCTCCACCACTCCTCCTCATCCTCAGCACCTTCCCTCTCCACCACTCCTCATCCTCAACAACTTTACTCTCCACCACGCCTCCTCATTCTCAGCACCTTTCCTCTCCACCACTCCTCCTCATCCTCAGCACCTTACCTCGCTACCACTGCTCCTGTTCCTCAGCAACTTTCTTTGCCACCACTCCTCCTCATCCTCAGTGCCTTTCCTTGCCACCTCTACTCCTCATCACCTTTCCTCGCCACCACTTCTCCTCATCCTCAGCACCTTTCCTTGCCACCAGACCTTCACATCACCTTTCCTCGCCACCACTCCTCCTCATCCTCAGCACCTTACTTCGCCACCACTCCTCCTCATCCTCAGCACCTTTCCTCTCCATCAATCCTCCCCATCCTCAACACCTTTCCTCTCCACCACTCCTCCCCATCCTCAGCACCTTTCCTCTCCACCAATCCTCCCCATCCTCAGCACCTTTCCTCGTCACCACTCCTCCTCATACTCAGCACCTTAACTCTCCACCACCTCTCTTCATCCTCAGCACCTTTCCTCACCACCACTCCTCCTCATCCTCAGCAACTTTCCTCGCCACCACTCCTCCTCAGCAACTTTCTTCTCCACCACTCCTCCCCATCCTCAGCACCTTTCCTCTCCACAACTATACCTCATCCTCAGCACCTTTCCTCTCGACCACTTATCCCCATCCTCATTGCCTTTTCCTCGCCACCACTCCTCCTCATCCTCAGCACCTTTCCTCTCCACCACTCATCCTCAACCTCAGCACCTTTACTCGCCACCACTCCTCATCCACAGCACCTTTCCTCGCCACCACTCCTCCTCATCCTCAGCACCTTTCCTCTCCACCACTCTTCCCCATCCTCAGCACCTTTCCTCTCCCACACTCCTCCTCATCCTCAGCACCTTTACTCGCCACCACTCCTCATCCTCAGCACCTTTCCTCGTCACCAGTCCACTTCTTCCTTAGCACCTTCCCTCTCCACCACTCCTCTTCCTCAACAACTTTACTCTCGACCACGCCTCCTCATTCTCAGCACCTTTCCTCTCCACCACTCCTCCTCATCCTCAGCACCATACCTCATTACCACTGCTCCCGTTCCTCAGCAACTTTCTTTGACACCACACCTCCTCATCCTCAGTGCCTTTCCTTTTCCACCTCTACTCCTCATCACCTTTCCTCGCCACCACTTCTCCTCATCCTCAGCACCTTTCCTTGCCACCACTCCTCATCCACAGCACCTTTCCTCGCCACCACTCCTCCTCATCCTCAGCACCTTTCCTCTCCACCACTCCTCCCCATCCTCAGCACCTTTCCTCTCCACCACTCCTCATCCACAGCACCTTTCCTCGCCACCACTCCTCTTCATACTCAGCACCTTTCCTCTCCACCACTCCTCCCCATCCTCAGCACCTTTCCTCTCCCCCACTCCTCCTCATCCTCAGCACCTTTACTCGCCACCACTCCTCATCCTCAGCACCTTTCCTCGCCACCAGTCCACTTCATCCTTAGCACCTTTTCTCTCCACCACTCCTCATCCACAGCACCTTTCCTAGCCACCACTCCTCCTCATCCTCAGCACCTTTCCTCTCCACCACTACTCCCCATCCTCAGCACCTTTCCTCTCCCACACTCCTCCTCATCCTCAGCACCTTTACTCGCCACCACTCCTCATCCTCAGCACCTTTCCTCGCCACCAGTCCACTTCATCCTTAGCACCTTTTCTCTCCACCACTCCTCATCCACAGCACCTTTCCTAGCCACCACTCCTCCTCATCCTCAGCACCTTTCCTCTCCACCACTACTCCCCATCCTCAGCACCTTTCCTCTCCACCACTCCTCATCCACAGCCTTTCCTCGCCACCACTCCTCTTCATCCTCAGCACCTTTCCTCTCCACCACTCCTCCCCATCCTCAGCACCTTTCCTCTCCCCCACTCCTCCTCATCCTCAGCACCTTTACTCGCCACCACTCCTCATCCCCAGCACCTTTCCTCGCCACAAGTCCACTTCATCCTTAGCACCTTTCCTCTCCACCACTCCTCCTCATCCTCAGCACCTTTCCTCTCCACCACTCCTCCTCATCCTCAGCACCTTTCCTCTCCACCACTCCTCCCCATCCTCAGCACCCTTCCTCTCCACTAATCCTCCCCATCCTTAGCACCTTTCCTCGTCACCACTCCTCCTCATACTCAGCACCTTTCCTCTCCACCACTCCTCCTCATCCTCAGCACCTTCGCTCTCCTCCACTCCTCATCCTCAACAACTTTACTCTCCACCACGCCTCCTCATTCTCAGCACCTTTCCTCACCACCACTCCTCCTCATCCTCAGCACCTTTCCTCTCCACCACTCCTCCTCATCCTCAGCACCTTTCCTCTCCACCACTCCTCCCCATCCTCAGCACCTTTCCTCTCCACCAATCCTCCCCATCCTCAGCACCTTTCCTTGTCACCACTCCTCCTCATACTCAGCACCTTTCCTCTCCACCACTCCTCCTCATCCTCAGCACCTTCCCTCTCCTCCACTCCTCATCCTCAACAACTTTACTCGCCACCACGCCTCCTCATCCTCAGCACCTTTCCTTTCCAACAGTTATCCTCATCCTCAGCACCTTTCCTTGCCACCAGACCTTCACAACACATTTCCTCGCCAACACTCCTCCTCATCCCCAGCACCTTTCTTCGCCACGACTCCTCCTCATCCTCAGCACCTTTCCTCTCCACCACTCCTCCCCATCCTCAGCACCTTTCCTCGCCACCACTCCTCATCCTCAGCACCTTTCCTCGCCACCACTCCTCCTCATCCTCAGCACCTTTCCTCTCCACCACTCCTCCTCATCCTCAGCACCTTTCCTCTCCACCACTCCTCCGCATCCTCGGCACCATTCCTCTCCACCAATCATCCCCATCCTCAGCACCTTTCCTCTCCACCACTCCTCCCCATCCTCAGCACCTTTCCTCTCCACCACTCCTCCGCATCCTCAGCACCATTCCTCTCCACCAATCATCCCCATCCTCATCACCTTTCCTCGTCACCACTCCTCCTCATACTCAGCACCTTCCCTCTCCACCACTCCTCTTCCTCAACTTTACTCTCGACCACGCCTCCTCATTCTCAGCACCTTTCCTCTCCACCACTCCTCCTCAGCAACATACCTCATTACCACTGCTCCCGTTCCTCAGCAACTTTCTTTGACACCACACCTCCTCATCCTCAGTGCCTTTCCTTTTCCACCTCTACTCCTCATCACCTTTCCTCGCCACCACGTCTCCTCATCCTCAGCACCTTTCCTTGCCACCAGATCTTCACATCACCTTTCCTCGCCACCACTCCTCCTCATCCTCAGCACCTTTGCTCTCCACCACGCCTCCTCATCCTCAGCACCTTTTCTCTCCACCAATCCTCATCCTCAGCACCTTTCCTCTCCACCACTCCTCCTCATCCTCAGCACCTTTCCTCGCCACCACTCCTCATCCTCAGCACCTTTCCTCTCCACCACTCATCCTCAACCTCAGCACCTTTACTCGCCACCACTCCTCATCCACAGCACCTTTCCTCGCCACCACTCCTCCTCATCCTCAGCACCTTTCCTCTCCACCACTCTTCCCCATCCTCAGCACCTTTACTCGCCACCACTCCTCATCCTCAGCACCTTTCCTCGTCACCAGTCCACTTCTTCCTTAGCACCTTTCCTCTCCACCACTCCTCATCCACAGCACCTTTCCTCGCCACCACTCCTCCTCATCCTCAGCACCTTTCCTCTCCACCACTCCTCCCCATCCTCAGCACCTTTCCTCTCCACCACTCCTCATCCACAGCACCTTTCCTCGCCACCACTCCTCTTCATACTCAGCACCTTTCCTCTCCACCACTCCTCCCCATCCTCAGCACCTTTCCTCTCCCCCACTCCTCCTCATCCTCAGCACCTTTACTCGCCACCACTCCTCATCCTCAGCACCTTTCCTCGCCACCAGTCCACTTCATCCTTAGCACCTTTTCTCTCCACCACTCCTCATCCACAGCACCTTTCCTCACCACCACTCCTCCTCATCCTCAGCACCTTTCCTCTCCACCACTCCTCCCCATCCTCAGCACATTTCCTCTCCACCACTCCTCATCCACAGCACCTTTCCTCGCCACCACTCCTCCTCATCCTCAGCACCTTTCCTCTCCACCACTCCTCCCCATCCTCAGCACCTTTCCTCTCCACCCCTCCTCCTCATCCTCAGCACCTTTCCTCGCCACCATTACTCATCCTCAGCACCTTTCCTCGCCACCACTCCTCCTCATCCTCAGCACCTTTCCTCTCCACCACTCCTCCTCATCCTCAGCACCTTTCCTCTCCACCACTCCTCCCCATCCTCAGCACCCTTCCTCTCCACTAATCCTCCCCATCCTTAGCACCTTTCCTCGTCACCACTCCTCCTCATACTCAGCACCTTTCCTCTCCACCACTCCTCCTCATCCTCAGCACCTTCGCTCTCCTCCACTCCTCATCCTCAACAACTTTACTCTCCACCACGCCTCCTCATTCTCAGCACCTTTCCTCACCACCACTCCTCCTCATCCTCAGCACCTTTCCTCTCCACCACTCCTCCTCATCCTCAGCACCTTTCCTCTCCACCACTCCTCCCCATCCTCAGCACCTTTCCTCTCCACCAATCCTCCCCATCCTCAGCACCTTTCCTTGTCACCACTCCTCCTCATACTCAGCACCTTTCCTCTCCACCACTCCTCCTCATCCTCAGCACCTTCCCTCTCCTCCACTCCTCATCCTCAACAACTTTACTCGCCACCACGCCTCCTCATCCTCAGCACCTTTCCTTTCCAACAGTTATCCTCATCCTCAGCACCTTTCCTTGCCACCAGACCTTCACAACACATTTCCTCGCCAACACTCCTCCTCATCCCCAGCACCTTTCTTCGCCACGACTCCTCCTCATCCTCAGCACCTTTCCTCTCCACCACTCCTCCCCATCCTCAGCACCTTTCCTCGCCACCACTCCTCATCCTCAGCACCTTTCCTCGCCACCACTCCTCCTCATCCTCAGCACCTTTCCTCTCCACCACTCCTCCTCATCCTCAGCACCTTTCCTCTCCACCACTCCTCCGCATCCTCAGCACCATTCCTCTCCACCAATCATCCCCATCCTCAGCACCTTTCCTCTCCACCACTCCTCCCCATCCTCAGCACCTTTCCTCTCCACCACTCCTCCGCATCCTCAGCACCATTCCTCTCCACCAATCATCCCCATCCTCATCACCTTTCCTCGTCACCACTCCTCCTCATACTCAGCACCTTTCCTCTCCACCACTCCTCCTCATCCTCAGCACCTTCCCTCTCCACCACTCCTCTTCCTCAACTTTACTCTCGACCACGCCTCCTCATTCTCAGCACCTTTCCTCTCCACCACTCCTCCTCATCCTCAGCAACATACCTCATTACCACTGCTCCCGTTCCTCAGCAACTTTCTTTGACACCACACCTCCTCATCCTCAGTGCCTTTCCTTTTCCACCTCTACTCCTCATCACCTTTCCTCGCCACCACGTCTCCTCATCCTCAGCACCTTTCCTTGCCACCAGACCTTCACATCACCTTTCCTCGCCACCACTCCTCCTCATCCTCAGCACCTTTGCTCTCCACCACGCCTCCTCATCCTCAGCACCTTTTCTCTCCACCAATCCTCATCCTCAGCACCTTTCCTCTCCACCACTCCTCCTCATCCTCAGCACCTTTCCTCGCCACCACTCCTCATCCTCAGCACCTTTCCTCGCCACCACTCCTCTTCATACTCAGCACCTTTCCTCACCACCACTCCTCATCCTCAGCACCTTTCCTTGCCACCACTCCTCCTCATCCTCAGCAACTTTCCTCTCCACCACTCCTCCTCATCCTCAGCACCTTTACTCACCACCACTCCTCATCCTCAGCACCTTTCCTCGCCACCAGTCCACTTCATCCTTAGCACCTTTCCTCTCCATCACTCCTCATCCACAGCACCTTTCCTCGCCACCACTCCTCCTCATCCTCAGCACCTTTCCTCTCCACCACTCCTCCCCATCCTCAGCTCCTTTCCTCTCCACCACCACACCTCATCACCTTTCCTCGCCACCATTACACATCCTCAGCACCTTTCCTTGCTACCACTCCTCCTCATCCTCAGCACCTTTCCTCTCCACCACTCCTCATCCTCAACAACTTTACTCTCCACCATGCCTCCTCATTCTCAGCACCTTTCCTCTCCACCACTCCTCCTCATCCTCAGCACCTTACCTCGCTACCACTGCTCCTGTTCCTCAGCAACTTTCTTTGCCACCACTCCTCCTCATCCTCAGTGCCTTTCCTTGCCACCTCTACTCCTCATCACCTTTCCTCGCCACCACTTCTCCTCATCCTCAGCACCTTTCCTTGCCACCAGACCTTCACATCACCTTTCCTCGCCACCACTCCTCCTCATCCTCAGCACCTTACTTCGCCACCACTCCTCCTCATCCTCAGCACCTTTCCTCTCCATCATTCCTCCCCATCCTCAACACCTTTCCTCTCCACCACTCCTCCCCATCCTCAGCACCTTTCCTCTCCACCAATCCTCCCCATCCTCAGCACCTTTCCTCGTCACCACTCCTCCTCATACTCAGCACCTTTCCTCTCCACCACTCCTCCTCATCCTCAGCACCTTCCTCTCCTCCACTCCTCATCCTCAACAACTTTACTCTCCACCACGCCTCCTCATCCTCAGCACCTTTCCTCTCCAACAGTTCTCCTCATCCTCAGCACCTTTCCTTGCCACCAGACCTTCACAACACATTTCCTCGCCACCACTCCTCCTCATCCTCAGCACCTTTCTTCGCCACGACTCCTCCTCATCCTCAGCACCTTTCCTCTCCACCACTCCTCCCCATCCTCAGCACCTTTCCTCGCCACCACTCCTCATCCTCAGCACCTTTCCTCGCCACCACTCCTCCTCATCCTCAGCACCTTTCCTCTCCACCACTCCTCCTCATCCTCAGCACCTTTCCTCGCCACCATTACTCATCCTCAGCACCTTTCCTCGCCACCACTCCTCCTCATCCTCAGCACCTTTCCTCTCCACCACTCCTCCTCATCCTCAGCACCTTTCCTCTCCACCACTCCTCCCCATCCTCAGCACCTTTCCTCTCCACCAATCCTCCCCATCCTCAGCACCTTTCCTCGTCACCACTCCTCCTCATACTCAGCACCTTTCCTCTCCACCACTCCTCCTCATCCTCAGCACCTTCCCTCTCCTCCACATCCTCAACAACTTTACTCTCCACCACACCTCCTCATCCACAGCACCTTTCCTCTCCAACAGTTCTCCTCATCCTCAGCACCTTTCCTTGCCACCAGACCTTCACAACACATTTCCTCGCCACCACTCCTCCTCATCCTCAGCACCTTTCTTCGCCACGACTCCTCCTCATCCTCAGCACCTTTCCTCTCCACCACTCCTCCTCATCCTCAGCACCTTTCCTCTCCACCACTCCTCCTCATCCTCAGCACCTTTCCTCTCCACCACTCCTCCCCATCCTCAGCACCTTTCCTCTCCACCAATCCTCCCCATCCTCAGCACCTTTCCTCGTCACCACTCCTCCTCATACTCAGCACCTTTCCTCTCCACCACTCCTCCTCATCCTCAGCACCTTCCCTCTCCTCCACTCCTCATCCTCAACAACTTTATTCTCCACCACGCCTCCTCATCCTCAGCACCTTTCCTCTCCAACAGTTCTCCTCATCCTCAGCACCTTTCCTTGCCACCAGACCTTCACAACACATTTCCTCGCCACCTCTCCTCCTCATCCTCAGCACCTTTCTTCGCCACGACTCCTCCTCATCCTCAGCACCTTTCCTCTCCACCACTCCTCCCCATCCTCAGCACCTTTCCTCACCACCACTCCTCATCCTCAGCACCTTTCCTCGCCACCACTCCTCCTCATCCTCAGCACCTTTCCTCTCCACCACTCCTCCTCATCCTCAGCACCTTTCCTCTCCACCACTCCTCCGCATCCTCAGCACCATTCCTCTCCACCAATCATCCCCATCCTCATCACCTTTCCTCATCACCACTCCTCCTCATACTCAGCACCTTTCCTCTCCACCACTCCTCCTCATCCTCAGCACCTTCCCTCGTCACCACTCCTCTCCATCCTCAGCACCTTTCCTCTCCACCACTCCTCATCCACAGCACCTTTCCTCGCCACCACTCCTCCTCATCCTCAGCACCTTTCCTCTCCACCACTCCTCCCCATCCTCAGCACCTTTCCTCTCCACCACTCCTCCCCATCCTCAGCACCTTTCCTCTCCACCACTCCTCATCCACAGCACCTTTCCTCGCCACCACTCCTCCTCATCCTCAGCAAATTTCCTCTCCACCACTCCTCCCCATCCTCAGCAATTTCCTCTCCACCACTCCTCCTCATCCTCAGCACCTTTCCTCGCCACCATTACTCATCCTCAGCACCTTTCCTCGCCACCACTCCTCCTCATCCTCAGCACCTTTCCTCTCCACCACTCCTCCTCATCCTCAGCACCTTTCCTCTCCACCACTCCTCCCCATCCTCAGCACCTTTCCTCTCCACCAATCCTCCCCATCCTCAGAACCTTTCCTCGTCACCACTCCTCCTCATACTCAGCACCTTTCCTCTCCACCACTCCTCCTCCTCAGCACCTTTCCTCTCCACCACTCCTCATCCTCAACAACTTTACTCTCCACCACGCCTCCTCATCCTCAGTGCCTTTCCTTGCCACCACTCCTCCTCATCCTCAGCACCTTACCTCGCTACCACTGCTCCTGTTCCTCGGCAACTTTCTTTGCCACCACTCCTCCTCATCCTCAGTGCCTTTCCTTGCCCCCTCTCCTTCTCATCACCTTTCCTCGCCACCACTTCTCCTCATCCTCAGCACCTTTCCTTGCCACCACACCTTCACATCACCTTTCCTCGCCACCACTCCTCCTCATCCTCAGCACCTTTCTTCGCCACCACTCCTCCTCATCCTCAGCACCTTTCCTCTCCACCACTCCTCCCCATCCTAAGCACCTTTCCTCTCCACCACTCCTCCTCATCCTCAGCACCTTTCCTCTACACCACTCTGCCTCATCCTCAGCACCTTTTCTCTCCACACTCCTCCTCATCCTCAGCACCTTTGCTCTCCACCATGCCTCCTCATCCTCAGTACCTTTCCTCTCCACCACTCCTCCTCATACTCAGCACCTACCCTCGCTACCACAGTTCCTGTTCCTCAGCAACTTTCCTCGCCACCACTCCTTCTCACCCTCAGCACCTATCCTCTCCACCAATTCTCCTCATCCTCAGAACCTTTCCTCTCCACCACATCTCCTCATCCTCAGAACCTTTCCTCTCCATCTCATCTTCAGAACCTTTCCTCTCCACCACTCCACCTCATCCTCAGCACCTTTCCTCTTAACCACTCTGCCTCATCCTCAGCACCTTTTCTCTCCACCAATCCTCCTCATCCTCAGCACCTTTGCTCTCCACCAAGCCTCCTTAACTTCAGCGCCTTTTCCTCGCCACCACTCCTCCTCATCCTCAGCAACTTTCCTCTCCACCACTCCTCCCCATCCTCAGCACCTTTCCTCACCTCCACTCCTCGTCATCCTCAGCACCTTTCCTCTCCGCCACTCCTCCTCATCCTCAGCACCTTTCCTCTCCACCACTCCTCCTCATCCTCAGCACCTTTCCTCGCCACCACTCCTCCCCATCCTCAGCACCTATCCTCTCCACCAATTCTCCTCATCCTCAGAACCTTTCCTCTCCACCACATCTCCTCATCCTCAGACCCTTTCCTCTCCATCTCATCCTCAGCACCTTTCCTCTCCACCACTATACCTCATCCTCAGCACCTTTCCTCTTAACCACTCTGCCTCATCCTCAGCATCTTTTCTCTCCACCAATCCTCCTCATTCTCAGCACCTTTGCTCACCACCACTCCTCCTCATCCTCAGCACCTTTCCTCTCCACCAATCCTCTCCAACCTCAGCACCTTTCCTCGTCACCACTCCTCCTCATACTCAGCACCTTTCCTCTCCACCACTCCTCCTCATCCTCAGCACCTTCCCTCTCCACCACTCCTCATCCTCAACAACTTTACTCTCCACCACGCCTCCTCATTCTCAGCAACTTTCTTTGCCACCACTCCTCCTCATCCTCAGTGCCTTTCCTTGCCACCTCTACTCCTCATCACCTTTCCTCGCCACCGCATCTCCTCATCAACTTTCTTTGCCACCAGACCTTCACATCACCTTTCCTCGCCACCACTCCTCCTCATTCTCAGCACTTTACTTCGCCACCACTCCTCCTCATCCTCAGCACCTTTCCTCTCCACCACTCCTCCCCATCCTCAACACCTTTCCTCTCCACCACTCCTCCGCATTCTCAGCACCTTTCCCCTCCACCACTCTGCCTCATCCTCAGCACCTTTGCTCTCCACCATGCCTCCTCATCCTCAGTACCTTTCCTCTCCACCACTCCTCCTCATACTCAGCACCTTACCTCGCTACCACTGCTCCTGTTCCTCAGCAACTTTCCTCGCCACCACTCCTCCTCACCCTCAGCACCTATCCTCTCCACCAATTCTCCTCATCCTCAGAACCTTTCCTTTCCACCACATCTCCTCATCCTCAGAACCTTTCCTCTCCATCTCATCCTCAGCACCTTTCCTCTCCACCGCTCCACCTCATCCTCAGCACCTTTCCTCTTAACCACTCTGCCTCATCCTCAGCACCTTTTCTCTCCACCAATCCTCCTCATCCTCAGCACCTTTGCTCTCCACCAATCACCGATGGCCACACACACTGAGATAATTTATCATCACCGATGGCCACACAAACTGAGATAATATATCATCACCGATGGCCACACACATTGAGATAATATATCATCACCGATGGCTACACATGCCAAGATACTATATCATCACCAGTTAACTTATCACACATACTGAGATAATATATCATCACCGATGGCCATACATACTGAGATAATATATCATCACCGATGGCCACACATGCCAAGATACTATATCCTCACCAGTTATCACACATACTGAGAAAATATATCATCACCGATGGCCATACATACTGAGATAATATATAATCACAGATGGTCACACATACTGAGATAATATATCATCACCGATGTCCACACACACTGAGATAATATATCATCCCCGATGGCCACACACATTGAGATAGTATATCATCCCCGATGCCCACACATACTGAGATAATATGTCATCACCGATGTCCACACATACTGAGATAATATGTCATCACCTATGGTCACACATACTGAGATAATTAATCATCACCGATGGCCACACACACTGAGATAATATATCATCACCAATGGTCACAAATACTGAGATAATATGTCATCACCGATGGTCACACACAATGAGATAATATATCATCACAGATGGCCACACATACTGACATAATAAATCATCACCGATGGCTACACATACTGAGATTATATATCATCACCGATGGTCACACATACTGAGATAATATGTCATCACCGATGGTCACACACACCGAGATAATATATCATCACCGATGGCCACACACACTGAGATAATATATCATCACAGATGGCCACACATACTGACATAATAAATCATCACCGATGGCCACACATACTGAGATAATATATCATCACCGATGGCCACACATGCCAAGATACTATATCATCAGCAGTTGTCACACATACTGAAATAATATATCATCACCGATGGCCATACATACTGAGATAAAATATCATCACCGATGGCCACACATGCCAAGATACTATATCATCACCAGTTATCACACATACTGAGATAATATATCATCACCGATGGCCATACATACTGAGATAATATATCATCACCGATGGCCACACATACTGAGATAATATATCATCACCGATGGCCACACATGCCAAGATACTATATCATCGCCAGTTATCACACATACTGAGAAAATATATCATCACCGATGGCCATACATACTGAGTTAATATATCATCACCGATGGCCGCACATACTGAGATAATATATCATCACCGATGGTCACACATACTGAGATAATATGTCATCACCGATGGTCACACATACTGAGATAATATATCATCACCGATGGCCACACATACTGACATAATATATCATCACCGATGGCCACACACATTGAGATAATATATCATCACCGATGGCTACACATGCCAAGATACTATGTCATCACCAGTTAACTTATCACACATACTGAGATAATATATCATCACCGATGGCCATACATACTGAGATAATATATCATCACCGATGGCCACACATACTGAGATAATATATCATCACCGATGGCCACACATGCCAAGATACTATATCCTCACCAGTTATCACACATACTGAGAAAATATATCATCACCGATGGCCATACATACTGAGATAATATATCATCACCGATGGCCACACACACTGAGATAATTAATCATCACCGATGGCCACACACACTGAGGTAATATATCATCATCGATGGTCACACATACTGAGATAATATATCAACACCGATGGCCACACATACTGACATAATATATCATCACCGATGGCCACACATACTGACATAATATATCATCACCGATGGCCACACACAATGAGATAATATATAATCACCAATGGTCACACACACTGAGATAATATATCATCCCCGATGGCCACACACATTGAGATAGTATATCAACCCCGATGCCCACACATGCTGAGATAATATATCATCACCGATGGCTACACATACTGAGATAATATATCATCACAGATTGTCACACATACTGAGATAATACATTATCACCGATGGCAACACATACTGAGATAATATATCGTCACCGATGGTCACACATACTGAGATAATATGTCATCACCTATGGTCACACACACTGAGATAATTAATCATCACCGATGGCCACACACACTGAGATAATATATCATCACCGATGGCCACACATGCTGAGATAATATGTCATCACCGATGGACACACATACTGAGATAATATATCATCACCGATGGTCACACATACTGAGATAATACATTATCACCGATGGCAACACATACTGAGATAATATATCATCCCCGATGGCCACACACATGGAGATAGTATATCATCACTGATGCCCACACATACTGAGATAATATATCATCACCGATAGCCACACATACTGAGATAATATATCATCACCGATGGTCACACACACTGAGATAATATATCATCACCGATGGTCACACATATTGAGATAATATATAACAGATTGTCACACATACTGAGATAATATATTATCACCCATGGCCACACATACTGAGATAATATATCATCACCGATGGTCACATATACTGAGAAAATATGTCATCACCGATGGCCACACACACTGAGATAATATATCATCACCGATGGCCACACACACTTAGATAATTAATCATCACCGATGGCCACACACACTGAGAAAATAAATCATCACCGATGGCCACACATGCCAAGATACTATATCATCATCAGTTATCACACATACTGAGATAATATATCATCACCGATGGCCATACATACTGAGATAATATATCATCACCGATGGCCACACACACTGAGATAATATAGCATCACCGATGGCCACACACACTGAGATAATATATCATCCCCGATGGCCACACACATTGAGATAGTATATCATCCCCGATGCCCACACATACTGAGATAATATATCATCACCGATGGACACACATACTGAGATAATATATCACCGATTGTTACACATACTGAAATAATACATTATAACCGATGGCCACACATACTGAGATAATATGTCATCACCTATGGTCACACACACTGAGATAATTAATCATCACCGATGGCCACACACACTGAGATAATATATCATCACCGATGGCCACACATACTGAGATAATTAATCATCAACGATGGCCACACACACTGAGATAATATATCATCACCGATGGCCACACATGCAAAGATACTATATCATCACCAGTTATCACACATACTGAGATAATATATCATCACACAGATGGCCATACATACTGAGATAATATATCATCACCAATGGCCACACATACTGAGATAATATATTATCACCGATGGCCACACATACTGAGATAATATGTCATCACCTATGGTCACACACACTGAGATAATTAATCATCACCGATGGCCACACACACTGAGATAATATATCATCACCGATGGCCACACACACTGAGATAATTAATCATCACCGATGGCCACACACACTGAGATACTATATCATCACCGATGGCCACACATGCCAAGATACTATATCATCACCAGTTATCACACATACTGAGATAATATATCATCACCGATGGTCACACACACTGAGATAATTAATCATCACCGATGGCCACACACACTGAGATAATTAATCATCACCGATGGCCACACACACTGAGATAATATATCATCACCGATGGCCACACATGCCAAGATACTATATCATCACCAGTTATCACACATACTGAGATAATATATCATCACCGATGGCCATACATACTGATATAATATATCATCACCGATGGCCACACATACTTAGATAATATATCATCACCGATGGCCACACATACTGAGATAATATATCATCACCGATGGCCACACATGCCAAGATACTATTTCATCACCAGTTATCACACATACTGAGATAATATATCATCACCGATGGCCATACATACTGAGATAATATATCATCACCGATGGCCGCACATACTGAGATAATATATCATCACCGATGGTCACACATACTTAGATAATATATCATCACCGATGGCCACACACACTGAGATAATATAGCATCACCGATGGCCACACACACTGAGATAATATATCATCCCCGATGGCCACACACATTGAGAAAGTATATCATCCCCGATGCCCACACATACTGAGATAATATATCATCACCGATGGACACACATGCTGAGATAATATATCATCACCGATAGCCACACATACTGAGATAATATATCATCACCGATGGTCACACATACTGAGATAATATATCACAGATTGTCACACATACTGAGATAATACATCACCACCGATGGCCACACATACTGAGATAATATATCATCACCGATGGTCACATATACTGAGAAAATATGTCATCACCGATGGTCACACACACTGAGATAATTAATCATCACCGATGGCCACACACACTGAGATAATATATCATCACCGATGGCCACACACACTGAGATAATTAATCATCACCGATGGCCACACACACTGAGATAATAAATCATCACAGATGGCCACACATGCCAAGATACTATATCATCACCAGTTATCACACATACTGAGATAATATATCATCACCGATGGCCATACATACTGAGATAATATATCATCACTGATGCCCACACATACTGAGATAATATATCATCACCGATAGCCACACATACTGAGATAATATAACATCACCGATGGTCACACACACTGAGATAATATATCATCACCGATGGTCACACATATTGAGATAATATATAACAGATTGTCACACATACTGAGATAATATATTATCACCCATGGCCACACATACTGAGATAATATATCATCACCGATGGTCACATATACTGAGAAAATATGTCATCACCGATGGCAACACACACTTAGATAATTAATCATCACCGATGGCCACACACACTGAGAAAATAAATCATCACCGATGGCCACACATGCCAAGATACTATATCATCATCAGTTATCACACATACTGAGATAATATATCATCACCGATGGCCATACATACTGAGATAATATATCATCACCGATGGCCACACACACTGAGATAATATAGCATCACCGATGGCCACACACACTGAGATAATATATCATCCCCGATGGCCACACACATTGAGATAGTATATCATCCCCGATGCCCACACATACTGAGATAATATATCATCACCGATGGACACACATACTGAGATAATATATCACCGATTGTTACACATACTGAAATGATACATTATAACCGATGGCCACACATACTGAGATAATATGTCATCACCTATGGTCACACACACTGAGATAATTAATCATCACCGATGGCCACACACACTGAGATAATATATCATCACCGATGGCCACACATACAGAGATAATTAATCATCAACGATGGCCACACACACTGAGATAATATATCATCACCGATGGCCACACATGCCAAGATACTATATCATCACCAGTTATCACACATACTGAGATAATATATCATCACACAGATGGCCATACATACTGAGATAATATATCATCACCAATGGCCACACATACTGAGATAATATATTATCACCGATGGCCACACATACTGAGATAATATATCATCACCGATGGCCGCACATACAGAGATAATATATCATCACCGATGGCCGCACATACTGAGATAATATATCATCACTGATGGTCACACATACTGAGATAATATATCATCACTGATGGTCACACATACTGAGATAATATATCATCACCGATGGCCACACACACTGAGATAATTAATCATCACCGATGGCCACACACACTGAGATAATAAATCATCACAGATGGCCACACATGCCAAGATACTATATCATCACCAGTTATCACACATACTGAGATAATATATCATCACCGATGGCCATACATACTGAGATAATATATCATCACCGATGGCCACACATACTGAGATAATATATCATCACCGATGGCCACACATGCCAAGATACTATATCGTCACCAGTTATCACACATACTGAGATAATATATCATCACCGATGGCCATACATACTGAGATAATATATCATCACCGATGGCCACACATACTGAGATAATATATCATCACCGATGGCCACACATACTGAGATAATATATCATCACCGATGGCCGCACATACTGACATAATATATAATCACCGATTGTCACACATACTGAGATAATATGTCATCACCGATGGTCACACACACCGAGATAATATATCATCACCGATGGCCACACACACTGAGATAATATATCATCACCGATGGCCACACATGCCAAGATACTATATCATCACCAGTTATCACACATACTGAGATAATATATCATCACCGCTGGCCATACATACTGAGATAATATATCATCACCGATGGCCACACATACTGAGATAATATATCATCACCGATGGCCACACATGCCAAGATACTATATCATCACCAGTTATCACACATACTGAGATAATATATCATCACCGATGGCCATACATACTGATATAATATATCATCACCGATGGCCACACATACTTAGATAATATATCATCACCGATGGCCACACACGCTGAGATAATATAGCATCACCGATGGCCACACACACTGAGATAATATATCATCCCCGATGGCCACACACATTGAGAAAGTATATCATCCCCGATGCCCACACATACTGAGATAATATATCATCACCGATGGACACACATGCTGAGATAATATATCATCACCGATAGCCACACATACTGAGATAATATATCATCACCAGTTATCACACATACTGAGATAATATATCATCACCGATGGCCATACATACTGAGATAATATATCATCACCGATGGCCGCACATACTGAGATAATATATCATCACCGATGGCCATACATACTGAGATAATATATCATAACCGATGGCCACACATACTGAGATAATATATCATCACCGATGGCCAAACACACTGAGATAATATATCATCACCAATGGTCACACAAACTGAGATAATATATCATCACCTATCGCCACACACACTGAGATAATATATCATCACCGATAGCCACACACACTGAGATAATATAGCATCACCGATGGCCACACACACTGAGATAATATATCATCCCCAATGGCCACACACATGGAGATAGTATATCATCACTGATGCCCACACAAACAGAGATAATATATCATCACCGATTGTCACACATACTGAGATAATACATTATCACCGATGGCCACACATACTGAGATAATACATCATCACCGATGGTCACACATACTGAGATAATATGTCATCACCTATGGTCACACACACTGAGATAATTAATCATCACGATGGCCACACACACTGAGATAATATATCATCACCGATGGCCACACATGCCAAGATACTATATCATCACCAGTTATCACACATACTGAGATAATATATCATCACCGATGGCCATACATACTGAGATAATATATCATCACCGATGGCCACACATACTGAGATAATATATCATTACCGATGGCCAAACACACTGAGATAATATATCATCACCAATGGTCACACACACTGAGATAATATAACATCACCGATGGCCACGCACACTGAGATAATATATCATCACCGATGGTCACACATACTGAGATAATATATCATCCCCGATGGCCACACACACTGAGATAATATATCATCCCCGATGGCCACACACATGGAGATAGTATATCATCACTGATGCCCACACATACTGAGATAATATATCACCGATTGTCACACATACTGAGATAATATATTATCACCGATGGTCACACACACTGAGATAATATATCATCACTGATGGTCACACATACTGAGATAATATATAACAGATTGCCACACATACTGAGATAATACATTATCACCGATGGCAACACATACTGAGATAATATATCATCCCCGATGGCCACACACATGGAGATAGTATATCATCACTGATGCCCACACATACTGAGATAATATATCATCACCGATAGCCACACATACTGAGATAATATAACATCACCGATGGTCACACACACTGAGATAATATATCATCACCGATGGTCACACATATTGAGATAATATATAACAGATTGTCACACATACTGAGATAATATATTATCACCCATGGCCACACATACTGAGATAATATATCATCACCGATGGTCACATATACTGAGAAAATATGTCATCACCGATGGCCACACACACTGAGATAATATATCATCCCCGATGGCCACACACATTGAGATAGTATATCATCCCCGATGCCCACACATACTGAGATAATATATCATCACCGATGGACACACATACTGAGATAATATATCACCGATTGTTACACATACTGAAATGATACATTATAACCGATGGCCACACATACTGAGATAATATGTCATCACCTATGGTCACACACACTGAGATAATTAATCATCACCGATGGCCACACACACTGAGATAATATATCATCACCGATGGCCACACATACTGAGATAATATATCATCACCGATGGCCACACATACTGAGATAATATATCATCACCGATGGCCATACATACTGAGATAATATATCATCACCGATGGCCGCACATACTGACATAATATATAATCACCGATTGTCACACATACTGAGATAATATGTCATCACCGACGGTCACACACACCGAGATAATATATCATCACCGATGGCCACACACACTGAGATAATTAATCATCACCGATGGCCACACACACTGAGATAATATATCATCACCGATGGCCACACATGCCAAGATACTATATCATCACCAGTTATCACACATACTGAGATAATATATCATCACCGATGGCCACACATACTGACATAATATATCATCACCGATGGCCACACACACTGAGATAATATATCATCACCGATGGACACACATCCTGAGATAATATATCCTCACCGATGGTCACACATACTGAGATAATATATCCTCACCGATTGTCACGCATACTGAGATAATATATCATCACCGATTGTCACACATACTGAGATAATACTTTATCACCGATGGCCACACATACTGAGATAATATATCGTCACCGATGGTCACACATAATGAGATAATATGTCATCACCTATGGTCACACACACTGAGATAATTAATCATCACCGATGGCCACACACACTGAGATAATATATCATCACCGATGGCCACACATGCCAAGATACTATATCATCACCAGTTATCACACATACTGAGATAATATATCATCACCGATGGTCACACACACAGAGATAATATGTCATCACCTATGGTCACACACACTGAGATAATTAATCATCACCGATGGCCACACATACTGAGATAATATATCATCACCGATGGCCATACATACTGAGATAATATATCATCACCGATGGCTGCACATACTGAGATAATATATCATCACCGATGGCCACACATACTGAGATTATATATCATCACCGATGGCCACACACACTGAGATAATATAGCATCACCGATGGCCACACACACTGAGAGAATATATCATCCCCGATGGCCACACACATTTAGATAGTAAATCATCCCCGATGGCCACACATACTGAGATAAAATATCATCACCGATGGACACACATGCTGAGATAATATATCATCACCGATAGCCACACATACTGAGATAATATATCATCACCGATGGTTACACACACTGAGATAATATATCATCACCGATGGTCACACATACTGAGATAATATATAACAGATTGTCACACATACAGAGATAATACATTATCACCGATGGCCACACATACTGAGATAATATATCATCACCGATGGTCACATATACTGAGAAAATATGTCATCACCGATGGCCACACACACTGAGATAATATATCATCACCGATGGCCACACACACTTAGATAATTAATCATCACCGATGGCCACACACACTGAGATAATAAATCATCACCGATGGCAACACATGCGAAGATACTATATCATCACCAGTTATCACACATACTGAGATAATATATCATCACCGATGGCCATACATACTGAGATAATATATCATAACCGATGGCCACACATACTGAGATAATATATCATCACCGATGGCCAAACACACTGAGATAATATATCATCACCAATGGTCACACACACTGAGATAATATATCATCACCGATAGCCACACACACTGAGATAATATAGCATCACCGATGGCCACACACACTGAGATAATATATCATCCCCAATGGCCACACACATGGAGATAGTATATCACTGATGCCCACACAAACAGAGATAATATATCATCACCGATTGTCACACATACTGAGATAAAACATTATCACCGATGGTCACACATACTGAGAAAATATGTCATCACCGATGGTCACACACACTGAGTTAATTAATCATCACCGATGGCCACACGCACTGAGACAATATATCATCACCAATGGTCACACACACTGAGATAATATAGTATCACCGATGGCCACACACAGTGAGATAATATATCATCACCGATGGTGACACATACTGAGATAATATATCATCACCAATGGCCATACACACTGAGATAATATATCATCACCGATGGCCACACACACTGAGATAATATAGCATCACCGATGGCCACACACACTGAGATAATATATCATCCCCGATGGCCACACACATTGAGATAGTATATCATCCCCGATGCCCACACATACTGAGATAATATATCATCACCGATGGACACACATACTGAGATAATATATCACCGATTGTTACACATACTGAAATAATACATTATAACCGATGGCCACACATACTGAGATAATTAATCATCAACGATGGCCACACACACTGAGATAATATATCACCGATGGCCACACATGCCAAGATACTATATCATCACCAGTTATCACACATACTGAGATAATATATTATCACCGATGGCCACACATACTGAGATAATATATCATCACCGATGGCCGCACATACAGAGATAATATATCATCACCGATGGCCGCACATACTGAGATAATATATCATCACTGATGGTCACACATACTGAGATAATATATCATCACCGATGGTCACACATACTGAGATAATATGTCATCACCGATGGTCACACACACTGAGATAATATGTCATCACCGATGGCCACACATACTGACATAATATATCATCACCGTTTTTCACACATACTGAGATAATACATTATCACTGATGGCCACACATACTGAGATAATATATCATCACCGATGGCCATACATACTGAGATAATATATCATCACCGATGGCCACACATACTGAGATAATATATCATCACCGATGGCCACACATACTGAGATAATATATCATCACAGATGGACACACATGCTGATATAATATATCACCACCAGTTATCACACATACTGAGATAATATATCATCACCGATGGCCATACATACTGAGATAATATATCATCACCGATGGCTGCACATACTGAGATAATATATCATCACCGATGGCCACACATACTGAGATAATATATCATCACCGATGGCCACACACACTGAGATAATATAGCATCATTGATGGCCACACACACTGAGAGAATATATCATCCCCGATGGCCACACACATTTAGATAGTAAATCATCCCCGATGGCCACACATACTGAGATAAAATATCATCACCGATGGACACACATGCTAAGATAATATATCATCACCGATAGCCACACATACTGAGATAATATATCATCACCGATGGTCACACACACTGAGATAATATATCATCACCGATGGCCACAAACACTTAGATAATTAATCATCACCGATGGCCACACACACTGAGATAATAAATCATCACCGATGGCCACACATGCGAAGATACTATATCATCACCAGTTATCACACATACTGAGATAATATATCATCACCGATGGCCATACATACTGAGATAATATATCATAACCGATGGCCACACATACTGAGATAATATATCATCACCGATGGCCAAACACACTGAGATAATATATCATCACCAATGGTCACACAAACTGAGATAATATATCATCACCTATCGCCACACACACTGAGATAATATAGCATCACCGATGGCCACACACACTGAGATAATATATCATCCCCAATGGCCACACACATGGAGATAGTATATCATCACTGATGCCCACACAAACAGAGATAATATATCATCACCGATTGTCACACATACTGAGATAATACATTATCACCGATGGCCACACATACTGAGATAATACATCATCACCGATGGTCACACATACTGAGATAATATGTCATCACCTATGGTCACACACACTGAGATAATTAATCATCACGATGGCCACACACACTGAGATAATATATCATCACCGATGGCCACACATGCCAAGATACTATATCATCACCAGTTATCACACATACTGAGATAATATATCATCACCGATGGCCATACATACTGAGATAATATATCATCACCGATGGCCACACATACTGAGATAATATATCATTACCGATGGCCAAACACACTGAGATAATATATCATCACCAATGGTCACACACACTGAGATAATATAACATCACCGATGGCCACGCACACTGAGATAATATATCATCACCGATGGTCACACATACTGAGATAATATATTATCACCGATGGTCACACACACTGAGATAATATATCATCACTGATGGTCACACATACTGAGATAATATATAACAGATTGTCACACATACTGAGATAATACATTATCACCGATGGCAACACATACTGAGATAATATATCATCCCCGATGGCCACACACATGGAGATAGTATATCATCACTGATGCCCACACATACTGAGATAATATATCATCACCGATAGCCACACATACTGAGATAATATATCATCACCGATGGTCACACACACTGAGATAATATATCATCACCGATGGTCACACATATTGAGATAATATATAACAGATTGTCACACATACTGAGATAATATATTATCACCCATGGCCACACATACTGAGATAATATATCATCACCGATGGTCACATATACTGAGAAAATATGTCATCACCGATGGCCACACACACTGAGATAATATATCATCACCGATGGCCACACACACTTAGATAATTAATCATCACCGATGGCCACACACACTGAGAAAATAAATCATCACCGATGGCCACACATGCCAAGATACTATATCATCATCAGTTATCACACATACTGAGATAATATATCATCACCGATGGCCATACATACTGAGATAATATATCATCACCGATGGCCACTCATACTGAGATAATATATCATCACCGATGGCCAAACACACTGAGATAATATATCATCACCAATGGTCACACAAACTGAGATAATATATCATCACCTATCGCCACACACACTGAGATAATATATCATCACCGATGGTCACACATACTGAGATAATATATCATCACAGATGGCCATACATACTGAGATAATATATCATCACCAATGGCCACACATACTGAGATAATATATCAGCACTGATGGTCACACATAGTGAGATAATATATCATCACCGATGGTCACACATACTGAGATAATATGTCATCACCGATGGTCACACACACTGAGATAATATATCATCACCTATGGCCACACATACTGAGATAATATATCATCACCGATGGTCACACATACTGAGATAATATATCATCACCGATGGCCGCACATACGGACATAATATATCATCACCGATTGTCACACATACTGAGATAATATATCATACTGAGATAATATATCATCACCGATGGTCACACATACTGAGATAATATATCATCACCTATGGCCACACATACTGAGATAATATATCATCACCGATGGTCACACATACTGAGATAATATGTCATCACCGATGGCCACACATACTGACATAATATATCATCACCGTTTTTCACACATACTGAGATAATAAGATTTTACTTACCGATAAATCTATTTCTCGTAGTCCGTAGTGGATGCTGGGACTCCGTAAGGACCATGGGGAATAGCGGCTCCGCAGGAGACAGGGCACAAGAATAAAAGCTTTAGGATCAGGTGGTGTGCACTGGCTCCTCCCCCTATGACCCTCCTCCAAGCCTCAGTTAGGATACTGTGCCCGGACGAGCGTACATAATAATGAAGGATATTGAATCCCGGGTAAGACTCATACCAGCCACACCAATCACACCGTATAACTCGTGATCTGAACCCAGTTAACAGTATGATAAAACGAAACGGAGCCACTGAAAAGATGGCTCACAACAATAATAACCCGAATTTTTGTAACAATAACTATATACGAGTATTGCAGACAATCCGCACTTGGGATGGGCGCCCAGCATCCACTACGGACTACGAGAAATAGATTTATCGGTAAGTAAAATCTTATTTTCTCTGACGTCCTAGTGGATGCTGGGACTCCGTAAGGACCATGGGGATTATACCAAAGTTCCCAAACGGGCGGGAGAGTGCGGATGACTCTGCAGCACCGAATGAGAGAACTCCAGGTCCTCCTCAGCCAGGGTATCAAATTTGTAGAATTTAGCAAACGTGTTTGCCCCTGACCAAGTAGCTGCTCGGCAAAGTTGTAAAGCCGAGACCCCTCGGGCAGCCGCCCAAGATGAGCCCACTTTCCTTGTGGAATGGGCTTTTACCGATTTAGGCTGTGGCAGGCCTGCCACAGAATGTGCAAGCTGAATTGTACCACAAATCCAACGAGCAATCGTCTGCTTAGAAGCAGGCGCACCCAGTTTGTTGGGTGCATACAGGATAAACAGCGACTCAGATTTCCTGACTCCAGCCGTCCTGGAAACATATATTTTCAGGGCCCTGACAACGTCAAGCAACTTAGAGTCCTCTAAGTCCCTAGTAGCCGCAGGTACCACAATAGGTTGGTTCATGTGAAAAGCAGAAACCACCTTAGGTAGAAACTGAGGACGAGTCCTTAATTCTGCCCTGTCAGAATGAAAAATTAAGTAAGGGCTTTTATATGATAAAGCCGCCAATTCTGACACACGCCTGGCCGAAGCCAGGGCTAACAGCATCGTCACCTTCCATGTGAGATATTTTAAGTCCACAGTGGTGAGTGGTTCAAACCAATGTGACTTTAGGAAACTCAACACAACATTGAGATCCCAAGGTGCCACTGGAGGCACAAAGGGAGGCTGTATATGCAGTACCCCTTTTACAAATGTCTGAACTTCAGGCACTGAAGCCAGTTCTTTCTGGAAGAAAATTGACAGGGCCGAAATTTGAACCTTAATGGACCCTAATTTTAGGCCCATAGACAGTTGTGTTTGCAGGAAATGGAGGAAACGACCCAGTTGAAATTCCTCTGTAGGGGCCTTCTTGGCCTCACACCACGCAACATATTTCTGCCAAATACGGTGATAATGTTTTGCGGTTACGTCCATCCTGGCTTTGACCAGGGTAGGGATGACTTCATCCGGAATGCCCTTTTCCTTCAGGATCCGGCGTTCAACCGCCATGCCGTCAAACGCAGCCGCGGTAAGTCTTGGAACAGACAAGGCCCTTGCTGGAGCAGGTCTTTTCTTAGAGGTAGAGGCCACGGTTCGTCCGTGAGCATCTCTTGAAGTTCCGGGTACCAAGTCCTTCTTGGCCAATCCGGAACCACGAGTATAGTTCTTACTCCTCTCCTTCTTATGATTCTCAGTACTTTTGGTATGAGAGGCAGAGGAGGGAACACATACACTGACTGGTACACCCACGGCGTTACCAGAGCGTCCACCGCTATTGCCTGAGGGTCCCTTGACCTGGCGCAATATCTGTCCAGTTTTTTGTTTAGACGGGACGCCATCATGTCCACCTTTGGTTTTTCCCAACGGTTTACAATCAGGTGGAAGACTTCTGGGTGAAGTCCCCACTCTCCCGGGTGAAGGTCGTGTCTGCTGAGGAAGTCTGCTTCCCAGTTGTCCACTCCCGGAATGAACACTGCTGACAGTGCTATCACATGATTTTCCGCCCAGCGAAGAATCCTTGCAGCTTCTGCCATTGCCCTCCTGCTTCTCGTGCCGCCCTGTCTGTTTACGTGGGCGACTGACGTGATGTTGTCCGATTGGATCAATACCGCCTGACCCTGAAGCAGGGGTTTCGCTTGACTTAGGGCATTGTAAATGGCCCTTAGTTCCAGAATGTTTATATGAAGAGATGTTTCCATGCTTGACCACAAGCCCTGGAAATTTTTTCCCTGTGTGACTGCTCCCCAGCCTCTCAGGCTGGCATCCGTGGTCACCAGGATCCAATCCTGAATGCCAAATCTGCGGCCCTCTAGTAGATGAGCACTCTGCAGCCACCGCAGAGGAGACACCCTTGTCTTTGGCGACAGAGTTATCCGCTGATGCATCTGAAGATGCGATCCGGACCATTTGTCCAGTAGATCCCACTGGAACATTCTTGCATGGAATCTTCCGAATGGAATCGCTTCGTAAGAAGCCACCATTTTTCCCAGGACCCTCGTGCACTGATGCACTGACACCTGGCTTGGTTTTAGGAGGTTCCTGACTAGCTCGGATAACTCCCTGGCCTTCTCCTCCGGGAGAAACACCTTCTTCTGGACTGTGTCCAGAATCATTCCTAGGAACAGTAGACGTGTCGTTGGAATCAGCTGCGATTTTGGAATATTTAGGATCCACCCGTGCTGACGTAACACTACCTGAGATAGTGCCACTCCGACTTCTAACTGTTCCCTGGACCTTGCCCTTATCAGGAGATCGTCCAAGTAAGGGTGTCACGATCCGGGTATCTGGACGCCATTTCTTACCTATCAGATGCCTCCTAAGGCTGGCTCAGCGCTCCAGGACCGGATCCCATCTGTTATCCTGATGTGCACATTCCTGCATCCTCTCCTGTCTCTCTGGACGCAGTCACAGTAACGCCTTATACATCTGGCATGGCGTCTCCCGCGGCCTCCGCCGCCGTCCCTGAGCTTCTGCATTCAGAGTGGCGATTACGTCAGCCGCGGCCTCCGCTGTGTCCGCGTGGTCAGATGTGCATCTATCAGCCTGGCGTCTCCTGTCTCCGGTGGCCGGCGCCGCCATTACTGTTTTCCAGACCGCATGGATTACAATCCAAACTTCCCTCCAAGTGTCTGCATGGGCGCAGCCATCTTGGATTCTGTCAGCTGATCATTCCTACCAATCCATTGTCAGTATTATTAATTTGCATAATTGCCTAGCCAATGCCTTCCTTGCTGCGGGTATAAGTATGTTGTACCTGAGCAAGGAAGGCGTCAGTGCTTTGGTTGTCAAACCTTGTTCCAGTTTGTCTCTCTCCTGTGAATGTTTTCCAGGTTCCAGCTCCTGTCTCCAGACTTCTGCTATAGAGACCCGCACCAGCATTCCATCTGCGGTGTAGCCTGACTCTCCGATCCATACTGGACTCACCTGTTTCCAGCTACAACATCACCTGCTTCCAGCTCAGCTTCCAGCAGTGTACAGCTTCTCTTAAAGGGCCGGTGTCCTTTCTGCAGTTTACCACTCTCCACCGGTATTATTATTTATCCGCTCTCAAATTCTACATTTCATCTATATTGCATCGCTCTCAAGCTTTATTTATTATTTAACTGGTTCCAGCCAGTATCCACTCCGTGCCAACACCTGTCTGGTTCTAACCAGTACCCACAGCAGCATTTTACCTACAGCAGTCCAGCTTTCCCTGGAACATCAGCTGGTACGACCCTGGGCTTCCCTCATTGCTACAGTTGAGCCTGGTAAGGACTTTCCAACTTGCAGATAATAAGAACTGTCTCATACCACCAGAGCTCTGTGGCCCCTGCCACCCTGTAGTACCCAGGAACTGTATTATTATTTTCTCTGCTGATTTTTATGTTTCTTTTACTGCTACTGTGATGCATGGAGTTTGTCATAAATAAATATCATTGACTTTTACTCAAGTTGTCGTGGTCACGCCTTCGGGCGGTTTCTCTTCATGTTACTTACATGTCCAGGGGTCTGATACAACCTCCCAGGTTCCAGTACATCTCAGCCCCTACAACTGAGGCTGCCTTCCGTCAGCTCAGGCCCTCAGTTGTGACAAAGGGATAATTAAGATGCCTTTTCTTCGAAGAAGAATCATCATTTCGGCCATTACCTTGGTAAAGACCCGGGGTGCCGTGGACAATCCAAACGGCAGCGTCTGAAACTGATAATTACAGTTTTGTACTACAAACCTGAGGTACCCTTGGTGAGAAGGGTAGATTGGAACGTGGAGATAAGCATCTTTGATGTCCAGAGACACCATGTAGTCCCCTTCTTCCAGGTTCGCTATCACCGCTCTGAGTGACTCCATCTTGAATTTGAACCTTTTTATGTAAGTGTTCAAGGATTTCAGATTTAAAATTTGTCTCACCGAGCCATCCGGCTTCGGTACCACAAACAGCGTGGAATAATACCCCTTTCCCTGTTGTAGGAGGGGTACCTTGATTATCACCTGCTGGGAATACAGCTTGTGAATGGCTTCCAAAACTGCCTCCCTGTCGGAGGGAGACTTTGGTAGAGCAGACTTCAGGAACCGGCGAGGGGGAAACGCCTCGAATTCCAGTTTGTACCCCTGCGATACTACCTGTAGAATCCAGGGATCCACTTGCGAGTGAGCCCACTGCGCGTTGAAATTCTTGAGACGGGCCCCCACCATGCCTGAGTCTGCTGGTAAAGCCCCAGCGTCATGCTGAGGACTTGGCAGAAGCAGGGGAGGGCTTCTGTTCCTGGGAAGCGGCTGCATGGTGCAGTATTTTTCCTCTACCTCTGCCTCGGGGCAGAAAGGAGTGGCCTTTTGCTCGCTTGTATTTATGGGAACGAAAGGACTGAGTTTGAAAAGACGGTGTCTTTTTCTGCTGATGTGAAGTGACCTGGGGTAAAAAGGTGGACTTTCCAGCCGTTGCCGTGGCCACCAGGTCCGATAGACCAGCCCCAAATAACTCCTCCCCTTTATACGGCAATACTTCCATATGTCGTTTGGAATTTGCATCCCCTGACCACTGTCGCGTCCATAACGCTCTTCTGGCAGAAATGGACATAGCACTTACTCTTGATGCCAGGGTGCAAATATCCCTCTGTGCATCACGCATATAAAGTAATGCATCCTTCAGATGCTCTATAGTTAACAATATATTGTCCCTATCCAGGGTATCAATATTTTCAGTCAGGGAATCCGACCACGCGACTCCAGCACTGCACATCCAGGCTGAGGCGATTGCAGGTCGCAGTATAACACCAGTATGTGTGTATATACTCTTTAGGATATTTTCCAGCCTTCTATCAGCTGGTTCTTTGAGGGTGGCCGTATCAGGAGACGGTAACGCTACTTGTTTAGATAAACGTGTGAGCGCCTTATCTACCCTGGGTGGTGTTTCCCAACGCGTCCTAACTTCTGGCGGGAAAGGATATAGTGCCAATAATTTATTAGAAATTACCAGTTTTTTGTCGGGAGAAACCCACGCTTTATCACACACCTCATTTAATTCATCTGACTCAGGAAAAACTACTGGTAGTTTTTTCACACCCCACATAATACCCTTCTTTGTGGTATTTGTAGTGTCAGAAATGTTCAATGCCTCCTTCATTGCCGTGATCATGTAACGTGTGGCCCTAGTGGACATTACGTTTGTCTCCTCACCGTCGACACTAGACTCAGTATCTGTGTCTGGGTCCGTGTCGACCCACTGAGGTAACGGGCGTTTTAGGGCCCCTGACGGTGTCTGAGACGCCTGGACAGGCACTAATTGATTTGCCGGCTGTCTCATGTCGTCAACAGTTTTTTGCAAGGTGTTGACATTATCACGTAATTCTTTAAATACGATCATCCAGTCAGGTGTCGACTCCCTAGGGGGTGACATCACTAACACAGGCAATTGCTCCGCCTCCACATCATTTTCCTCCTCATACATGTCGACACACACGTACCGACACACAGCACACACACAGGGAATGCTCTGATAGAGGACAGGACCCCACTTAGCCCTTTGGGGAGACAGAGGGAGAGTTTGCCAGCACACACCAAGCGCTATATATATACAGGGATAACCTTATATAAGTGTTATTCCCTTATAGCTGCTGTTTATATTATTATTAGCTGCCAATAGTGCCCCCTCTTCTCTTTTTTACCCTGATTCAGTAGCAGGTCTGCAGGGGAGATTCAGGGAGCCGTCCTACCAGCGGAGCTGTGAGGGAAAATGGCGCCAGTGTGCTGAGGAGATAGGCTCCGCCCCTTCCCGACGTCCTTATCTCCCGCTCTTATCTGTAAAAATGGCAGGGGTTAAAATACATCCATATAGCCCAGGAGCTATATGTGATGTATAGTTTTTGCCACCTAAGGTATTATCCGTTTATATTGCGTCTCAGGGCGCTCCCCCCCCAGCGCCCTGCACCCTCAGTGACCGGAGTGTGAAGTGTGCTGAGAGCAATGGCGCACAGCTGCGGTGCTGTGCGCTACCTTAGTATGAAGACAGGATCGTCTTCTGCCGCCGCTTTCACCGGACCTCTTCTCTCTTCTGGCTCTGTAAGGGGGCCGGCGGCGCGGCTCCGGGACCCATCCAGGCTGAACCTGTGATCGTCCCTCTGGAGCTAGTGTCCAGTAGCCAAGAAGCCCAATCCACTCTGCATGCAGGTGAATTCGCTTCTTCTCCCCTTAGTCCCACGATGCAGTGAGCCTGTTGCCAGCAGGACTCACTGAAAATAAAAAACCTAAAATAAACTTTTATCCTAAGCAGCTCAGGAGAGCCACCTAGCCTGCACCCTTCTCGTTCGGGCACAAAAATCTAACTGAGGCTTGGAGGAGGGTCATAGGGGGAGGAGCCAGTGCACACCACCTGATCCTAAAGCTTTTATTCTTGTGCCCTGTCTCCTGCGGAGCCGCTATTCCCCATGGTCCTTACGGAGTCCCAGCATCCACTAGGACGTCAGAGAAAATACATTATCACTGATGGCCACACATACTGAGATAATATATCATCACCGATGGTCACACACACTGAGATAATATGTCATCACCGATGGTCACACACACCGAGATAATATATCATCACCGATGGCCACACACACTGAGATAATTAATCATCACCGATGGCCACACACACTAAGATAATATATCATCACCGATCATAGCCAGATTAAGGGGGGGATGCAGGGCATACTGTACCCCGGGCCCCCCTTGCCAGGGGCCCCCCTACCTAAGCCCACTGATATCGCTAGCTCTCCCTCTTAATGTGAGAGCCAGAATGTGAGCAGGACAGTATGCAGTGCAGGCAGAGACACAGGAATATCATGTTTCATGAGCTTCCTCCTTGCCTGGGTGTCTGAGTCCTGTGCAAACTTTTATGCAACTATACAATTTGGGCTTAGATATGGAGACACACACAGAGAGTCCTTCTGAGTTCTGTCCCAGTGTCTAAGTAGTACAGAGGATGCTGCTATTTTTGCATGTGACAAGATAAATTATTTTATTTTTCTATGTGTGTTTTAAGGTTGTTTACGTTGTCTTCGTTCCACTACAAGAACATTTTATAAAACAGTTGTCTTTCAATTAGGTGGAGCTACTGTATAAACAGTACCCAGGCATTATTAAACTATTACTTTAAAACTAATATATATATAATTGTTTTAAATGTAATATACACAATCTATATCTCTCACCATGACCCATTCCAAGAGGGCCAATATGCTTTCTATCTGGTCTTCCTTCTTAATTTATGATTGCAATCCCCTGTGTTTGAAATACCTTTCTTATCAATTAAATAGTTCAACACAGGCGACATCAATCATATATTAAGAGGAAAATCCAGGTAGAGAGCATTTTATCCCTCCTGAAATGGGACATGTTGGGAGGTATGCACAATTTTATAGGCCCTACACACATGCTGATTTGTTTGAAAGATATGAACGATCTCGTTCATAAATGAACGAGAACTCGTTCATATCTTTCAGTGTGGAGGCTCCAGCGATGAATGATGCGCGGCCCCACACTCATTCATCGCTGGTTTCCCGTCGGCTGTGCATGCAGGCCTATATGGACGATCTCGTCCATATTTGCCTGCACTTCAATGGAGTCGCGTGATGGGGGAGTGAAGAAACTTCACTCCCCCGTCACTGCCCCCCCGCCGCCGGGTCGATCGTCGGCCATATCCGCCATCGGGCAGCTCGGCGGCGGATTGGCCAGTGTGTAGGGCCCTTAATATACACCACCCACCTTCCACCGGGGCCTCCCTGTCTTAAGTGCCCCGGGCACCCCCAAGGCTTTATCCGGCCTGTCACCAATGGCCACACACACTGAGATAATATATCATCACCGATGGACATACATACTGAGATAATATATCATCACTCATGTCCACACACACTGAGTTAATATATCATCCCCGATGGCCACACATACTGAGATAATATATCATCACCGATGGTCACACATACTTAGATAATATGTCATCACTGATGGTCACACACACCGAGATAATATATCATCACCGATGGCCACACATACTGAGATAATATATCATCACCGATGGCCACACACACTGAGATAATATATCATCACGATGGCCACACAAGCCAAGATACTATATTATCACCAGTTATCACACATACTGAGATAATATATCATCACCGATGGTCACACACACTGAGATAATATATCATCACCGATGGCTACACATACTGACATAATATATCATCACCGATGGCCGCACATACTGAGATAATATAGCATCACCGATGGCCACACACACTGAGATAATATATCATCACCGATGGTCACACACACTGAGATAATATATCATCACCGATGGTCACACATACTGAGATAATATGTCATCACCGATGGCCACACATACTGACATAATATATCATCACCGATGGCCACACATACTGACATAATATATCATCACCGATGGTCACAAACACGGAGATAATATAATATCACCGATGGCCACACACACTGAGATAATATATCATCACCGATGGTCACACATACTGAGATAATATATCATCACCGATGGCCACACACACTGAGATAATATAGCATCACCGATGGCCACACACATTGAGATAGTATATCATCCCCGATGCCCACAGATACTGAGATAATATATCATCACCGATGGACACACATACTGAGATAATATATCATCACCGATGGTCACACAAACTGAGATAATATATCATCACCGATGGTCACACATACTAAGATAATACATTATCACCGATGGCCACACATACTGAGATAATATATCATCACCAATGGTCACACACACAGAGATAATATGTCATCACCGATGGTCACACACACTGAGATTATTAATCATCACCGATGGCCACACACACTGAGATAATATATCATCACCGATGGCCACACACACTGAGATAATTAATCATCACCGATGGTCGCACATACTGAGATAATATGTCATCACCGATGGTCACACACTGAGATAATAAATCATCACCGATGGCCGCACAAACTGAGATAATATATCATCACCGATGGTCACACATACTGAGATAATATGTCATCACCGATGGTCACACACACACACTGAGTTAATATATCATCACCGATGGCCACATATACTGACATAATATATCATCACCGATTGTCACACATACTGAGATAATACATTATCACCGATGGCCACACATAGTGAGATAATATATCATCACCGATGGTCACACATACTGAGATAATATGTCATCACTGATGGTCACACACACCGAGATAATATATCATCACCGATGGTCACATAAACTGAGATAATTAATCATCACCGATGGCCACACACACTGAGATAATATATCATCATCGATGGCCACACACACTGAGATAATTAATCATCACCGATGGCCACACACACTGAGATAATAAATCATCACCGATGGCCACACATGCCAAGATACTGTATCATCACCAGTTATCACACATACTGAGATAATATATCATCACCGATGGTCACACACACAGAGATAATATATCATCACCGATGGTCACACATACTGAGATAATATATCATCACCGATGGTCACACATACTGAGATAATATAGCATTACTGATGCCCACACACACTGAGATAATATATCATCACCAATGGCCACACACACTGAGATAATATATCATCACCGATGGTCACACATACTGAGATAATATATCATCACCGATTGTCACACATACTGAGATAATATATCAACAGCGATGGCTACACATACTGACATAATATATCATCACCGATGGCCACACATAGTGACATAATATATCATCACCGATGGCCACACATACTGACATAATATATCATCACCGATAGCCACACACACACTGAGATAATATATCATCACCGATGGTCACACAAACTGAGATAATATATCATCACCGATGGCCACACACACTGAGATAATATATCATCCCCGATGGCCACACACATTGAGATAGTATATCATCCCCGATGCCCACACATACTGAGATAATATATCATCACTGATGGACACACATCCTGAGATAATATATCATCACCGATGGTCACACACACTGAGATAATATATCATCACCGATTGTCACACATACTGAGATAATATATCATCACCGATTGTCACACATACTGAGATAATACTTTATCACCGATGGCCACACATACTGAGATAATATATCATCACCGATGGTCACATAAACTGAGATAATTAATCATCACCGATGGCCACACACACTGAGATAATTAATCATCACCGATGGCCACACACACTGAGATAATAAATCATCACCGATGGCCACACATGCCAAGATACTATATCATCACCAGTTATCACACATACTGAGATAATATATCATCGCCGATGGACACACACACTGAGATAATATATCATTTCCGATGGTCACACATACTGAGATAATGTATCTTCACCGATGGCTACACATACTGAGATAATATATCATCACCAATGGCCACACATACTGATATAATATATCATCACCGATAGCCACACACACTGAGATAATATATCATCACCGATGGCCACACATACTGACATAATATATCATCACCGATGGTCACACATACTGAGATAATATGTCATCACCGATGGTCAGACACACCGAGATAATATATCATCACCGATGGCCACACACACTGAGATAATTAATCATCACCGATGGCCACACACACTGAGATAATATATCATCACCGATGGCCACACATGCCAAGATACTATATCATTACCAGTTATCACACATTCTGAGATAATATATCATCCTCGATGGCCATACATACTGAGATAATATATCATCACCGATGGCCACACATACTGAGATAAAATATCATCACTGATGGCCACACACACTGAGATAATATATCATCACCGATGGTCACACATACTGAGATAATATGTCATCACCGATGGTCAGACACACCGAGATAATATATCATCACCGATTGTCACACAAACTGAGATAATACTTTATCACCGATGGCCACACATACTGAGATAATATATCATCACCGATGGTCACATAAATTGAGATAATATGTCATCACCGATGGTCACACCTACTGAGATAATTAATGATCACCGATGGCCACACACACTGAGATAATATATCATCACCGATGGCCACACACACTGAGATAATTAATCATCACCGATGGCCACACACACACTGAGATAATTAATCATCACCGATGGCCACACACACACTGAGATAATATATCATCACCGATGGCCACACACACTGAGATAATTAATCATCACCGATGGTCACATAAACTGAGATAATTAATGATCACCGATGGCCACACACACTGAGATAATATATCATCACCGATGGTCACACATACTGAGATAATATATCATCCCCGATGGCCACACACACTGAGATCATATATCATTCCCGATGGCCACACACACTGAGATAATATATCATCCCCGATGGTCACACACATTGAGATAATATATCATTACAGATGCCCACACATACTGATATAATATATCATCACTGATGGACACACATCCTGAGATAATATATCATCACCGATGGTCACACATACTGAGATAATATATCATCACCGATTGTCACACATACTGAGATAATATATCATCACCGATTGTCACACATACTGAGATAATACTTTATCACCGATGGCCACACATACTGAGATAATATATCATCACCGATGGTCACACACACTGAGATAATATATCATCACCGATGGCCACACACACTGAGATAATATATCATCACCGATGGTCACACATACTGAGATAATATATCATCACCGATGGTCACACATACTGAGATAATATATCATCACCGATGGCCACACATACTGAGATAATATATCATCACCGATGGCCACACATACTGAGATAATATATCATCACCAATGGCCAAACACACTGAGATAATATATCATCACCAATGGTCACACACATTGAGATAGTATATCATCCCCGATGCCCACACATACTGAGATAATATATCATCACCGATGGTCACACACACTGAGATAATATATCATCACCGATCAGGGCCGGCAACAGAAATCTCGGGGCCCGGTACACTGATACCTCTGGGGCCCCCCTCTTCCCTCCAACTACCTCCCCCCTCCCCTCCCCCGGATACCAGACCCGCACATCCGTCCCTTGCATGTGCCAATAAATGTATTTCCATATAGTTGTATTGTTCAGGTGAACACAAAGAAATAGAGAATTTGACACTTGGCCCATTTAGTCTGCCCTAAACACTTGTACACACACTGATTTACACACAGTATATCTTTGGAGTGTGGGAGGACACTCAAGTACCCAGAGGAAACCCACACAAGCATGGGGAGAATATACAAACTCCACACAGTTAGGGATGTTACTATACATAAAGTACACTGCACTACTGCTGAGCAAAGTGGACCATAATATATTATCTGCACTTTGAATAGAAGTCCTCTACCAGTGAAATTAGTATTTGTTATTAATATTGTTGAATTGCTGGCATAATGTTATTTAATTCTAAAACAACATTATGCCGACAATTCAACAATATTAATAAAAACCACTAATGTCACTGCTATCAGGTAGAGACGTTCTATTGAAAATGCAGATAGTGTTATAGCATATCCTCAGCAGTAGTGCAGTATATTTTTATTACATTGCATATTGAATTTTTTTTTAAATATTATAAAAAAAACACAGATAATATTCACTATGCACTTTAATAAAAATATGCTGCATTACTTTGAAATAGCATTGCATTATTGAATATTATCTGGTTTGTTTGTTTTTTAAAACATTGTATGCTCTGGCTCATGAGAGACACTGCGTGACAGCGTTTCCACACTCTGACTGCTGTCACTTACCAAAATACCACTGCTATCCTCCAGTTCCAAGCTGCCTGGGCTGTTTCTCCTGCAGTCCAGTGTTTCTCCTGGGCACTGGACTGGGCTCCTCTTAGAACCGTCGCCACTGCAAAGACTGAAGTGAACTGTGAAAGGCGGAGAGTAAGTGAAGGGTGTAGCGTCATATGGATGTGTCATGTGATATCTACGCACACAGTGGGACACGGACAGGTGACTGTGGGCAGTGGTTGGGTTACCGCCGCAGAGAGGGGGCGGGGTTCCACCAACGGAGTTATCAACTATAGAGTGCCACGGCTCTCTTCCGGCCAGCGCAATCCATTTAAATTTTACCCCATCCTACGTGTTGCACTGACACAGCTTGATGCCATGGTTGATGCCCAGATCCTTGGGGCCCCTCACAACGTCGGGGCCAGGTACGGGTGTCCCCTTTGACCCCCCCTGTCGCCGGGCCTGTCCCCGATGGCCACACACATTGAGATAGTATATCATCCTCGATGCCCACACATACTGAGATAATATATCATCATCGATGGACACACATACTGAGATAATATATCATCACCGATGGTCACACATACTGAGATAATACATCATCACCGATTGTCACACATACTGAGATAATACATTATCACCGATGGCCACACATACTGAGATAATATATCATCACCGATGGCCACACATACTGAGATAATATATCATCACCGATGGCCACACATACTGACATAATATATCATCACCGATGGCCACACATACTGAGATAATATATCATCACCGATGGCCAAACACACTGAGATAATATATCATCACCAATGGTCACACACACTGAGATAATATAATATCACTGATGGCCACAAACACTGAGATAATATATCATCACCGATGGTCACACATACTGAGATAATACATTATCACCGATGGCCACACATACTGAGATAATATATCATCACCGATGGCCACACATACTGAGATAATATATCATCACCGATGGCCACACATACTGACATAATATATCATCACCGATGGCCACACATACTGAGATAATATATCATCACCGATGGCCAAACACACTGAGATAATATATCATCACCAATGGTCACACACACTGAGATAATATAATATCACTGATGGCCACAAACACTGAGATAATATATCATCACCGATGGTCACACATACTGAGATAATATATCATCACCGATGGCTACACATACTGACATAATATATCATCACCGATGGCCACACATACTGACATAATATATCATCACCGATGGCCGCACATACTGAGATAATATATCAACACCGATGGTCACACATACTGAGATAATATATCATCACCGATGGTCACACATACTGAGATAATATATCATCCCCGATGGCCACACACACTGAGATAATATATCATCACCGATGGCCACACACACTGAGATAATATATTATCACCGATGGTCGCACATACTGAGATAATATGTCATCACTGATGGTCACACACACTGTGATAATATATCATCACCGATGGCCGCACATACTGAGATAACATATCATCACCGATGGTCACACATACTGAGATAATATGTCATCACCGATGGTCACACACACTGAGTTAATATATCATCACCGATGGTCACACATACTGAGATAATACATTATCACCGATGGCCACACACACTGAGATAATATATCATCACCGATGGTCACACACACTGAGATAATATATCATCACCTATGGTCACACATACTGAGATAATATATCATCCCCGATGGCCACACACACTGAGATAATATATCATCACCGATGGCCACACACACTGAGATAATATATCATTCCCGATGGCCACACACACTGAGATAATATATCATCCCCGATGGTCACACACATTGAGATAATATATCATCACCGATGCCCACACATACTGAGATAATATATCATCACTGATGGACACACATCCTGAGATAATATATATGATCACCGATTGTCACACATACTGAGATAATATATCATCACCGATTGTCACACATACTGAGATAATATTTTATCACCGATGGTCACACATACTGAGATAATATATCATCACCGATTGTCACACATACTGAGATAATATATCATCACCGATTGTCACACATACTGAGTAAATACTTTATCACCGATGGCCACACATACTGAGATAATATATCATCACCGATGGTCACATAAACTGAGATAATATGTCATCACCGATGGTCACACGCACTGAGATAATTAATGATCACCGATGGCCACACACACTGAGATAATTAATCATCACCGATAGCCACACACACTGAGATAATAAATCATCACCGATGGCCACACATGCCAAGATACTATATCATCACCAGTTATCCTACATACTGAGATAATATATCATCACCGATGGCCATACATACTGAGATAATATATCATCACCGATGGCCACACACACTGAGATAATATATCATCACCGATGGCCACACACACTGAGATAATATATCATCACCGATGGTCACACATACTGAGATAATGTATCTTCACCGATGGCTACACCTACTGAAATAATATATCATCACCGATGGCCACACATACTGATATAATATATCATCACCGATGGCCACACACACTGAGATAATATATCATCACCGATGGCCACACATACTGACATAATATATCATCACGATTGTCACACTTACTGAGATAATACATTATCACCGATGGCCACACATACTAAGATAATATATCATCACCGATGGTCACACACACCGAGATAATATATATCATCACCGATGGCCACACATACTGAGATAATATATCATCCCCGATGGCTACACACACTGAGATAATATATCATCACCGATGGCCACACACACTGAGATAATATATCACCGATGGCCACACATACTGACATAATATATCATCACGATTGTCACACATACTGAGATAATACATTATCACCGATGGCCACACATACTGAGATAATATATCATCACCGATGGTCACACATACTGAGATAATAAGTCATCACCGATGGTCACACACACCGAGATAATATATATCATCACCGATGGCCACATACACTGAGATAATTAATCATCACCGATGGCCACACACACTGAGATAATATATCATCACCGATGGCCACACATGCCACGAGACTATATCATCACCAGTTATCACACATTCTGAGAAAATATATCATCATCGATGGCCATACATACTGAGATAATATATCCTCACCGATGGCCACACATACTGAGATAAAATATCATCACCGATGGCCACACACACTGAGATAATATATCATCACCGATGGTCACATATACTGAGCTAATATATCATCACTGATGGCTACACATACTGACATAATATATTATCACCGATGGCCACACACACTGAGATAATATATCATCAACGATGGCCACACACAGTGAGATAATATATCATCACTGATGGCCACACACACTGAGATAATATATCATCACCGATGGTCACACATACTGAGATAATATATCACCACCGATGGTCACACATACTGAGATAATATATCATCACCGATGGCCACACATACTGAGATAATATATCATCACCAATGGCCAAACACACTGAGATAATATATCATCACCAATGGTCACACACATTGAGATAGTATATCATCCCCGATGCCCACACATACTGAGATAATATATCATCACCGATGGTCACACACACTGAGATAATATATCATCCCCGATCAGGGCCGGCAACAGAAATCTCGGGGCCCGGTACACTGATACCTCTGGGGCCCCCCTCTTCCCTCCAACTACCTCCCCCCTCCCCTCCCCCGGATACCAGACCCGCACATCCGTCCCTTGCATGTGCCAATAAATGTATTTCCATATAGTTGTATTGTTCAGGTGAACACAAAGAAATAGAGAATTTGACACTTGGCCCATTTAGTCTGCCCTAAACACTTGTACACACACTGATTTACACACAGTATATCTTTGGAGTGTGGGAGGACACTCAAGTACCCAGAGGAAACCCACACAAGCATGGGGAGAATATACAAACTCCACACAGTTAGGGATGTTACTATACATAAAGTACACTGCACTACTGCTGAGCAAAGTGGACCATAATATATTATCTGCACTTTGAATAGAAGTCCTCTACCAGTGAAATTAGTATTTGTTATTAATATTGTTGAATTGCTGGCATAATGTTATTTAATTCTAAAACAACATTATGCCGACAATTCAACAATATTAATAAAAACCACTAATGTCACTGCTATCAGGTAGAGACGTTCTATTGAAAATGCAGATAGTGTTATAGCATATCCTCAGCAGTAGTGCAGTATATTTTTATTACATTGCATATTGAATTTTTTTTTAAATATTATAAAAAAAACACAGATAATATTCACTATGCACTTTAATAAAAATATGCTGCATTACTTTGAAATAGCATTGCATTATTGAATATTATCTGGTTTGTTTGTTTTTTAAAACATTGTATGCTCTGGCTCATGAGAGACACTGCGTGACAGCGTTTCCACACTCTGACTGCTGTCACTTACCAAAATACCACTGCTATCCTCCAGTTCCAAGCTGCCTGGGCTGTTTCTCCTGCAGTCCAGTGTTTCTCCTGGGCACTGGACTGGGCTCCTCTAAGAACCGTCGCCACTGCAAAGACTGAAGTGAACTGTGAAAGGCGGAGAGTAAGTGAAGGGTGTAGCGTCATATGGATGTGTCATGTGATATCTACGCACACAGTGGGACACGGACAGGTGACTGTGGGCAGTGGTTGGGTTACCGCCGCAGAGAGGGGGCGGGGTTCCACCAACGGAGTTATCAACTATAGAGTGCCACGGCTCTCTTCCGGCCAGCGCAATCCATTTAAATTTTACCCCATCCTACGTGTTGCACTGACACAGCTTGATGCCATGGTTGATGCCCAGATCCTTGGGGCCCCTCACAACGTCGGGGCCAGGTACGGGTGTCCCCTTTGACCCCCCCTGTCGCCGGGCCTGTCCCCGATGGCCACACACATTGAGATAGTATATCATCCTCGATGCCCACACATACTGAGATAATATATCATCATCGATGGACACACATACTGAGATAATATATCATCACCGATGGTCACACATACTGAGATAATACATCATCACCGATGGCCACACATACTGAGATAATATATCATCACCGATGGCCACACATACTGAGATAATATATCATCACCGATGGCCACACATACTGACATAATATATCATCACCGATGGCCACACACACTGAGATAATATATCATCACCGATGGCCAAACACACTGAGATAATATATCATCACCAATGGTCACACACACTGAGATAATATAATATCACTGATGGCCACAAACACTGAGATAATATATCATCACCGATGGTCACACATACTGAGATAATACATTATCACCGATGGCCACACATACTGAGATAATATATCATCACCGATGGCCACACATACTGAGATAATATATCATCACCGATGGCCACACATACTGACATAATATATCATCACCGATGGCCACACATACTGAGATAATATATCATCACCGATGGCCAAACACACTGAGATAATATATCATCACCAATGGTCACACACACTGAGATAATATAATATCACTGATGGCCACAAACACTGAGATAATATATCATCACCGATGGTCACACATACTGAGATAATATATCATCACCGATGGCCACACACACTGAGATAATATATCATCACCGATGGCCACACACACTGAGATAATATAGCATCACCGATGGCCAAACACACTGAGATAATATATCATCCCCGATGGCCACACACATTGAGATAGTATATCATCACCGATGCCCACACATACTGAGATAATATATCATCACCGATGGACACACATACTGAGATAATATATCATCACCGATGGCCACACACACTGAGATAATATATCACCGATGGTCGCACATACTGAGATAATATGTCATCACCGATGGCCACACACACTGAGATAATATATCTTCACCGATGGCCACACACACTGAGATAATTAATCATCACCGATGGCCACACATACTGAGATAATATATCATCACTGATGGTCAAACATACTGAGATAATATGTCATCACCGATGGTCACACACACCAAAATAATATATCATCACCTATGGCCAGACATGTCAAGATACTATATCATCACCAGTTATCACACATACTGAGATAATATATCATCACCGATGGTCACACATACTGAGATAATATATCATCACCGATGGCTACACATACTGACATAATATATCATCACCGATGGCCACACATACTGACATAATATATCATCACCGATGGCCACACATACTGAGATAATATATCAACACCGATGGTCACACATACTGAGATAATATATCATCACCGATGGTCACACATACTGAGATAATATATCATCCCCGATGGCCACACACACTGAGATAATATATCATCACCGATGGCCACACACACTGAGATAATATATTATCACCGATGGTCGCACATACTGAGATAATATGTCATCACTGATGGTCACACACACTGTGATAATATATCATCACCGATGGCCGCACATACTGAGATAACATATCATCACCGATGGTCACACATACTGAGATAATATGTCATTATTATTATTATTATTATTATCCTTTATTTATATGGCGCCACAAGGGTTCCGCAGCGCCCGATTACAGAGTACAAATGCACATAAAGAATAGGAAAACAGTGACTTACAGTTGAATACAATATAGGACAAGTACAGGGCAGCTAAGCATAACTACACCAGTAAACATAGAGATAAGTTCCAGGTGGTCAAAAAACTGTGGGATCTGGGCGGTTGAGGATTATTAAAGTAAGAAAAGTATAAGCACATGAGGGAAGAGGGCCCTACTCGTGAGAGCTTACATTCTAAGGGGAGGGGTAGACAGACAGGGATGACACAGATGGGGTACATAGAGAGCGTGGAACAGAGGGTTATGTTGAGATTTGGCTACGTTTGGTAAAGAAATGGGTCTTAAGAGCCCGTTTGAAGTTTTGTAGAGAGGTGGAGAGTCTGAGGGGGAGAGGTAAAGAATTCCAGAGAAATGGAGCAGCACGTGAAAAATCTTGGAGATAGGAGTGGGAGGAAGTTATCAGAAGACAGGAGAGACGGCGTGCATTAGCAGAGCGAAGAGGACGGGTGGGAGAGTAAAGGGAGATAAGGTCAGAGATGTAGATGGGAGAGGAGTGGGTGAGTGCTTTGTAAGTGAGTGTGAGAAGTTTGA